>NC_142207.1:35948962-36007867 GCF_049639895.1 Pseudopodoces humilis | reverse complement strand
ATGCCCCATCGGGCAGGGCCCGAGGGGAGATGCACGGGGAGCAGCGGGCCCGGTGCCCCCTGAGCCTGCCCCTAGCCCAGGTTTCAGCCCAGTGCCTGAAGCAGGGAGAGGGCTGAGAGCTCCTGGGGAAGCAAGCTCCAGGTGATCAAAGGTCAGCTCCAAAAACTCACACTCAAGGGAAAAACATCCTTGCTGTCCCCATCAGAGGTGCAGATGTTGCAAAGTGGCCAGTTCTCCATCACACACAGCAGTATTGGTGCCACTTTCTTCACAGTTGGTCCTGACGAGGCTATGGCTTGCCACATCACTGCAGCAGCTCTGTGGGATCAGAGCTCTGTGTCAGGGGTGTCTCAGTCACAGAGCCATGCCCTGTGTAGCTGTGGGGTCCCAGGTGACAAAGCCCCAGTGCCCTGAGGGGCAGGGAGGGAGCATTGGCAGCAGTCTCAGGAAACAGAGGGGCCCGAGGCTCCTGGACCTCTCTGCCTGTGCAGGGCGATGGGCTCTAAAGGCCGGTGAGCCCTGAGCTCTCAAGGCACGTGGGCCCCATACCTGTCACACGATGGAGCACAGCGCAGGAGGGTCAGCACCACATCAATAGGGTCTTCTTCAGCCAGCCTCACAATGTCAGTTTGCTGACTGGCATCCACAGGGACACAGGACACCAGACTCTGGTAAATGTTCCTCACCATGGCTGGCACCTGGAGGAGGCATGGGGAAGACTTGGAGCGCTGCCCAAGGCAGCAACTTCCCCAGCTTCCCCCAAGAAGTGCTTACCGTCCCATCACACTCTGCTGGCCTCAAAGGCTGAGGGGGCCCTGTGGATGTGGCTTGAGGGGGCACAGGATCCTGGGAGACCTCCAGTTCTGGCCCCTGGCTGGTCACCTGCTGCTCAGAAGAAGCCGCTCTCTTGTCAACAATGTCAGAAGAAACACGAGGGTCCTTGAAATAATCCCATATGAGCTCTTGGCTTACAGTGGGAGTGGGTATCCTGTTGGCACTCGCGATGCCCTGAGTCTCTCCAATGTCATCATTTTGAATGGTCACGTCCTCAGTCTCTGCCATGTCCGCCTCTGCCCTTTCATTCTTCACTGCAGTGTCAGAAACTTCTGAGCACTCAGCTGAATCTGAGATGACATCAGGCTCTGCCTGGAGCTCCTCCAGCCCTGAGTCAGGCTCAGCTGTGCCCTCAGTTGCTGCTGTGGTGTTGGTCTTTCTACGCCGAATGCGCAGGAATTTGCGGAACCTCTGTGCAGAATGAACAAAGGACAGGGAAGAGAGGCATGTTCCATGGAGTGCTGCAAGTGCAGAGCTGGGCTGAGCAGTGCCAGCAGGCCCAGCCCAGGTGGGGATGGCTGCAGGTACCTTCAGCGTTTTGCGGAAGCGGCCACGGGCAGGCTCCTGCTCTTGTCTCTCATCCATGGCTGCATCTGGAAAAGAGCAGCCAGAGCTGAGGGGCTGCAGGAGAGGCCGGAGAACACAGCCCAGCCCTGCACTCCCCAGGCAGGGACAGCCCTGGGGTGGCTCAGGGGATGGAGCACGGTCACTGGAGGGGGTCAGCCCCAGCCCCTCTTCTGTCCTGTCCTTGGGTATGTCCACAGGGGACGGGATGGGACAGGACGCCATGTGACGGGACGGGACGGGACGGGACGGGACGGGACGGGATGGGATGGGATGGGATGGGATGGTTCCTAACCGGCCGCAGCCATCAACCCTTTGTCCCAGCTCTGCCACTCACCATCCTGCAGTGGTTGGAACTGCTCCGGCTCTTCCTGCTGTTGTGCTGGGGCAGCTCCAGGGTCTGTCTTTTTGTTCCGTCGGAACACTTTGAACAGGTTGAGGAATCTCCCCGCCATGACACAATCCTGCCTCAAAGGCACCTTAAAGAGAGATGCCTTGGGTAATCTCTGAGAAAACAAACTGTGCAGTTGACCCTTGAAGGCACCTACGAGCGAGAAGCCTCAGCAAGGCTACAGGACAGCAAGTCCTGCAGTCGGGTCTCGAGGGCTCCTGCCACAATGACTGGAGGCTCCTCGTAAATGACTGTGGTCACCAGGTCCCACAGTCTCACCTTGAGGACAGAGGTCAGAAGGATGGGAGATGCCTCAGAAAAGCTCCAGGTCACCAAGTACCGGAGTCTGGCCTTGAAGGCACCTGCAAAAGAAAAGTCTTGGGAAAGACACGGGCCAACAAACCCCACAGTCTTGCCCCGCAGGCACCTGCAAAAGAAAAGCCTCGGGAAAGCCACGGGCCACCAAGGCCCGCAGTCTTGCCACGAGGTCACCTGTAGAAGAAACGCCTTGGAAAAGCTCCGGGTAAGACACAAACGAGTGCGCTGTGCGGGGATTCCTCACAGCACCGCTCTGGCGCGTCCTGTCCCGTCGCGTGCACTGAGCACTGTGGCGTTGTCCTGTCACCGCCAGCCCCTATGTCACCACGTGTCACAAAGGGTCCTTGGACACCCTGTCCCTTTCCATTCCACGGTTACCAGGCTGCACCGTGTCACAAAGGGCCCTTGCATACACTGTCACCTGCCCTGGTTCCGCCCCCATCCCCCAAAGTGACCCAGGTTGGAAGGAATCCCTTGCCCAAAGTGTCTAAGACAGCCTGACAGGATCTTTAGGAACACCTCAAACCATCAGCAAACGCTGCCCTGCTCTGCAGGCTCAGGGCAGCAGAAGGAGCCCCCAGGGCTGCCGACGCAGTCGCAGCAGGAAGGGCACGGGGCCTTGCACAGAATCTACACAGGGGCCTGGCAGCCCTGAAATCAGCAGGTGTGGCAGAGTCCCCACCAAGGCAGACCTGCCACCCCAGCCGAGCCCTGGCAGTGCGGATGCCCTTCTCCTGTCCCAGAGACCTGTGCCCCTGGGGAGTTTCTGTGCCAGAGTGTAGCCAAAGCCCACGTGCACTGGGGGCTGGGCTCCTTCCTGCAGGGACTGTTGGCAGGAGCTCCTGGAGCAATTGCTGGCAATGCTTAGTCTTAGTCAGATTAATTACATTAATTGGAATTATTTTCCCATTGAAGTAATTTCCTGCAGCTCAAAATACATCTTTGTTGGGAAGGCACAGAAGGATCTGGCAGACTTCACCAATTAATTGGAATGGCCGGAGAATGTGGAAAATGTGCAAGTTTGCTTCCCATCTCAAAGCAGCAAGTCCTTTGCCTTAACATCATCCATCGAGAGTCACTTTAAAAAACATAACACTACACAGAGGCTAAAAAAAGGCCATTCTTTGGTTTGCATGCCTTTGGTTTTCTATGGAGGGATGATAATATCCTAATTCTCTGAAGGATTAAAGCTCTCAAGGAATGACAGTCCACTCAGTATTACAAAAGTAGTCCAAACAATTGAGTTGATTGCAAAAAGGCTAATCCTCCCCCTGGTACAGATATCTAGGTGGCCAATAAATTTCAGCTCTCCCCTCTTCTTCTTTGCATGAGAACCAGGATCACTAACAGGAAAAGTCACAGATATTCCTTATGTCCTCCATAACCAAGGCTGTGCCAAACCATGGATGCTGCTGTCAAACTGACTCAAATTCCAGCCTAGACCTCTCAGTTCCAGACAACTCCTTCCCCAACACATCCACCAACACCAACGCTCCCAAAACACACTCACAGAACTCCTCAACACCCCACCAGGACCCCCAGCTGTCCCCATCCCTCCACAGAGCTTTCCCACCCTCCAGCAGACCCCTGGTTCCCTGCACATGCCATGGGATGGCACTCAGCAGGATCTGCTCCAAGGCCTTCCGCGGTAGCAAGCTCAGGCTGCCAGGCCAATGGTTCCTGGATCATCCTTCCCACGGCCCCTTCCTGTGCACGGCTCTTCCATTTACACCTTTGAGCTCAGCTTGGACTTCTCCCCTTAAGCAGGATTGCTGTTAAAGGATGGAGAGCAGCCTGGCAAGCTCTTTCTCCAGCTCCCTCTTTACTCTTGGGGCAGCTAGAACATTGCACAGGAAAGCAACTGGTGCCACAAGGAGTGGGCGACGTCAGGGGAGATCACTCAGGACTGCTATATCCTGAGGGAACACCGCTGGACTTGACCTTTGGGTACCTGCACAAACTTCAAGGCAGCCGCCTTAGTTTCCAGGACAGCCCTGTGCTGGCCGGCATCCTGACGTGGATGCTGGACTGCTGCAAGGCGCTGCTGGGAGCCAGCAGGACAGGACTGGCTGTCTTGTTTACATGTTGAAAATGCGTTAGATTGTATTTAGCTAGAAATTTAGGGATCCCTGAATTTGGTAAGGAATTGCGCCATTATAAGCTAAGAATTTTTTTTTTATTATTCTGTATTTTAGCTAATTTTTAGCGTTTAATTTTGTCTCAATACAGCAAAGTAGAGGCCCTTCTTTTGGTTTGGATTCTTTATGGAATTGTTTCCCATCTGAAAGGAAGACTCTGTGAAGGCAGCAGTTGTCCAGGCCACAAATACAGGTCATGAAGAAACAAAAGATGTGGCTGAGACCTCTCACATCCCACACTAAGGAGTCAGCCAAGGGAAAGGAGCTTTTGGGAGTCATGCCTGGGGGAGGAGGGACAGGCAGTGGGGTTATGGCTGTCTCTTAGCTGGGGGACACGGCTCAAAGGGCAGA
The DNA here is from genome assembly GCF_049639895.1 of Pseudopodoces humilis. Classification (NCBI taxonomy): domain Eukaryota; kingdom Metazoa; phylum Chordata; class Aves; order Passeriformes; family Paridae; genus Pseudopodoces; species Pseudopodoces humilis. The sequence goes on along the minus strand of NC_142207.1, from coordinate 36,003,271 downwards.
TGGCTGAGGTTTTGGTGTTGGACTGCTGCTGCCCAGAGGATCCACTGCTACTGCAGAACTTTTCCATCACTGTGTCTCTTTAATGTGGGTGAGCCTCTGCTCCCAGGTGTGGCCATGTAACTGGGTCCTTTCAATACCCAATCACTCTGGGAGGGATCCTCACCATGTGCTTGGGTGCCTGAGGGGAAAACTGGGACCCTGACTACCTCTGAAAGGGAGCGTTTCATGGCTGCTTGTGGGAGCCCAGCAGCTGCTGCTGTTGCCAGGACATTACACAGGTGACAGCCAGGGAACACCCAAAACAATCCCCCCCTCCACCTTTTTTCTCCTTCCAGGGCTGCCCAGACCCTGCTGTTTCTGCCCTGCTCTGAATTTTTAGTACTCTTTTAGCTCAACATCCCTGGGTGTGCCCAGCCTCATGCTGCTCCTGCCACAGCTTTGAGCTCATTGCTAAACTGTTTGCCACCCCGGGCCTGCACTCCTCTGCTGTTCCATCCTGGCCCCTCGAGGTTCCTGCTATAGTCCATTTCACCAACTTTATATCGCCCCACATTCGGGTGCCCAAACGACTGCAGTGGGTCGACCCTGGCTGGGTGCCAGCTGCCCACTGTCACTCTGTCACTCTCTTTCCCACTGGGACGGGGAAGAGGCTAAGACAGAGAACAGCCAGCAGGGTGAGATAAGGCAGTTTTATTACAGTAAAATAAAGTTCTATAAAACTAAAAAAGAACTAAGCAGAGATCTGTGCTTGCATGGGCTGAAGAGAAAAAAGTCACTCTCTACTTCCCATCAGCACCGATGTTCGGGCATTTTCTGAAAAGAAGGGCTTCAGCACGCATAACAATTCCTCCAGAAGGCAAACACTGAAAACTGAGAAATACCCGCCCCCTTCCTCTTCTCTCCCTTAGATTACATCTCTGAGCTGTTGTCATAAGGTATGGAATATCCCTTTGGCTTATTTGGGTCAGTTGGCTTGGTTGTGTCCTCTCCCAGCATCTTGCCCACTCCCATCCCCTTTGATGGGGGAAGGAATGTCAGAGGGACAGCACTGCCAGGCAATAGCCAAAACACTGGTCTGTTCTCAACACCCACCCAGGTACCAATGCAAAGCACAGCGCTGGAAGGGCTGTGAACTTTACCTTGGTCAGGACCCATACAGGTGCTATGGAAAGTTTTGGATTCTGGCATGTGCGTGCCCTTCTGCACCTCAGGCCAGACCGTCCTGACAAAACCCTTTCAACAACCAGCAGAATTGCATATTCTAAAAACAGGGGAACCTACCTCAAGCCCTACACAGTCAGCTAAGAATATCTCTGCTGCTGCTACAAAAATTCACTACTTACCAACAAAACACAAATGTGCAGATGAAATGATCCCAGCCTCTGTAGAAATGATTCTTAATGTATTAAGACTTTTTCTGAGAGGGACCCCAACTGAACTAAGAGATTGTTTAGTTGGGAGATGACACAAAGTCTGGGAAGATGTAGTGCACAGTGATGCTTTGAACTGCCTGCAAACCCCAAGAAAATCAATCCCAACATGGGGAAACCTCCTGTATCTCATGATGTCTCATTCAGCGACACCTGAGCCAAACACATGAAGTATGTGTAAAGCTAAAGGTGTAGAGCTGTCACTGTGAAAACAGGAATGGAAATAGGAGGAAACACAAAGGTAGACAGGTAAGTGTGAGAAAGGAGCAAGGCTGAAAGTGCAGAAGATTGCTGGGAAGCCTGGAAGAAAGTAGATTACACACCATCTGAGAACAGGAAAGGCGTCCGGTTTCTTCCCAGCTTGCAAGCCTTGAGAAAACTAAGAAACTGTCAGGCCCATGGATTTATTGGAGGCCTGCAGCCGTGTTGCTTGTGAAGGACTGAAGAGATTGTCACACTGTTGAACACCGTCAGGTTCATGGGTGAACCACAAGCCCGGGCTCCCTCCCCGCCCCATCGCAGCTCGGCCCTGGCCCCGGCTGCTGCTGTCCCGGCAGCGGCACCCGGGCCCGGCGCCCTGGAGCCCCGGCTGCCCTCGGGGCTGCTGCCGGCCTCTGGCAGCCGTGCCCTTGGGCTGAGTCAGGATGCGGCAAGGGCTGGGGCTGAGCCCTGCCGGGGCGGGAGGGCGTGTGGCCCCAGGGCTGGCAGCGCCGCTGGCAGGGAGCTGTGCCGCCGGGGCCCTGACAGGCTCTGTGTTCCCAGGGATGGCCGGGGAGCACCTGAGGGGGCCGCAGGAAGAGCTGCAGGCCTTCATCGAGGGTGAGTGAGGGCTGGCAGTGAGGGGCTGGCACTGGGGGATCTGCAATGCCCAGGCAGGGAGCTGCAATCTCTGCCCCAGCTTCGGAGGGCTTCTCTCCCTGTGTGCACACCTTGGTGGTGTGGGAATATCACAGAGAGATTTCAGGGACATGGGGCAGGAATTTGGATGGGGGGAGGATTTGTGGCCAGGACCTTGCAGCTGATCCTGTTGGCCTCTTCACTCTTGTGGCCACGGCAAGAGCAGGCTAGCATGGCTCTGGCAGGACTTTCTCCTAGGATTCCCACAGATTTGGGCTCTGATTGTGGCTCTGTTCCTCTCTCTTTTAGCACTCCAAGCCCTAAGAAGAGATGACAACTCTTCCCTGAGCAACACAGCACTTCAGGTGATATTCATAGAAAGAACTGCACAGGTACACTCATCTGCTGGCTCAGAAGAACCAGTGTTCATTTAAGACCTGCAGATGCCATGGAACATGGGACTAAGTGTAGATCAGAAGAGACCAGCTGGAGCTCCAGGCACAGCTGACAACTGGCACAGCTGAGCCTGTGGGAAGCTCGCATGGCTTCAGCCCTCCCCCTTCCTGTAGATAGTTCCCTCCCTGCAGCCCTCAGAAACTGCCCACCCCTTCTTTTTCCCTCCACTCTCCCTCCCTTTTGACAGATCCTTCTTTCCCCTCCCTCAGACCTTGCCCATCCCCTTTTTTGCCCCTCAGCTCATCCCTTTGTTTGCATCCCATCAATAAACAGTTTGCCTTTTTCACTTAACCTGCATCTCTGTGGAGCTGAAGGGTCACAAATCCAGAGCGCTGTGACACACAGGCCCCTCCTGCCGTTCTCTCCTGCACCGTGTTTTGTGCAGAGACGCAGAGGAAGGAGCGCAGATCAGGCTGGAAAGGTCCCTGTGCTGAAGGTCCACTTCCACAGCATTGTGGAGTTAAAGGTTTAACTGAGCACCCTGAAGGCCTTGGATTTTGAAAAAGCCAAGCTGAGTATGCCCTGAACCTGGCTGTGAGGGATTCTGTGGCAAGCATGCACAGAGGGCAAAGGAGCTTGGAACGCCTGAGGCTTTCTAGAACAGCTTCCTGAAAGCACAGCAATGCTCCATCCCTGGACAGGATCAGGAAGAGGGCAGAACTGTTAGAGCCAGCAGAGAGATGGGGACTTCAGATGGCTCTTCTTTAGAATGCTGTTTATTCTATCGACTAGATTACAGCAGGGGGTCGTGGGTCAGCCTACAGCTGCTGGCTACAGGCAAGCCCTGTGTTCTGAAGCCCACTTAGTTCTGGTTACAGTGCATTATATCTCTTTCTTTTGCTGTGTGTATCATTGCATAACAACCAATCAGCGTCATACACAATACCTTTACATGTACATAGATCCTATCAAAAATGCTGAAATTACCATATATGTTAGTGACTAACTAATCATTTGAGTTAGTAATTACATGTTAAACTCTGAAAGTTGTTTTGCAGTGGAAAATTCTTTTTGCTTTGGTAAAAAACGTCTTTCTGTCTGCCTATGCTTTTTTACATGGTAGAAAACATGCTTTGTTTGAAGACCACTTAAAGCTGTTGGACTTCAGCCATCAAACCTCCTTCTAACTGACTAAACCTTTGTTCTAAACCTTCCATCTCAACTAAACCTTTGTTCTCTCGGTGGTTTCGGCAATAAGTGGCCCTACAAATGTCTTTTTATCCATCCTTGCTTTCATTTCTAGAGAACCTTCTGGTAAGCATTCATATCTGTGAAACTTTTCTGCTAAATTCTCATCCTTCCTAACATCTCCCCTGGCCTGATGAACAACACAGATGCTAGAAATTGTCTGATTCATCATTTGTGCACACATTGAAGTATACATGTGTCACAATCTGCTCACACAGGCGGGCGTCGTGAGAGGTTCGTTTGATCTCAGAGTGCAAAAAGGACACCAAGGGATTTCAGTTTAAATCACAACAGCAATAATGCATCTTTATTTTAGTGCCAGCATCATGGGTTATGCAATAGATGAGAAGGAGAGAAAAAGAGAGAGAGAGAGAGGAATCAAGAGGCAAAGTAAAGAGAGAAAACGAGGGGGAAATATAGCTACCAATGGACAAGATGGGGTCGCCAGTGTCTTCTTCCGTGGGGAACTCTCTCTCCGAAAGCAACTTAGAAAAGTCACCTTTATAGCCTCAAGTTTCATGGTGAGGGCAGTTGGCCAAAAGGTGGGGAGATGTATAGGCTATTGTGGTGTGACCTGTTGCTCTGGGAAGCAGGTGTGAGGTACTGAACAGGCCCCACTCCTCACAAGTCCCTGCTCAGCAGCAGGAACGAAGGCAGTGTACCGTGGCAGCACAGCAAACACCTGCAAACAATCACTCTTGTGCTGTGGGTCGAGCACACCTTCAAACAATGGCTTAGCAAGCATCCACCTCAACCAGGCCAGAACCCCTGCACAAAGTCCCCTGGGCTCCTCAGGGTCTCGGTCTCTGTTCTTGCCACGCTCGTGAGGCAAATGAGGGAAACTTCAGACCATCTCTTACACCACCCCGTGACTCATGATCAGCGTCAAGAGGGCTCCTTTGTAGTGTTGTTACGAAGGCTTCAGGTCTCGTCAAAGGTTGGTAGTGTACCCCGGAAAACAGAGACAGAAAATCAGACAGAAAAAGAAAAGTAGGAAAAAGATAAGGGAAAGAGAAAAGGAAAGACAAAACCAAAGAATCAAATTTCAATTAAAATATACATTCAACTTCTTATTACAAAGAATAAGCAATTTCAATTCATCCAATACAATCCAAATAAATAATTTCAGGCAATTTCTTTATCACGAGGGCTGATTTCCTATTTTTACTTTCCCAAAATTTAAATTATATCCTGGTGAAGCAATAATTCCTTTACCTGAGTGAGGTTCATCACAATAGAGGTAGGCAATAAATGGTGGATCAGTGTGTAAATGGACTGTAAAAGGTGGCAAGAAATAACTGGGACTACATAAGAAAAATCACTTCCTGCAATCTTAGTAAAATTACAAACAGAAAAATTTGAATGATTTTTTTGTATTCACTACCAAGATTTCTAGAAGTACACTATCACAAGCAGTTCTCAAACATGTACATCCACGTCCTATATGCACAAGTAGTTTCAGAAGTCTCGGTAGGATGTATTTCAAAGTTGCAGATATTTTGTTCCGTGTCCAAACAAATATCTTGAGCTCTGGTTGCATTACTTTCACAGATAAACCCTTGTTATTCCCGGACAATACAAGTTTCCAGATTCACAGTGAATTAAGTTATTAATGAAGTTTCCAAACCAACAGTTTGCCACTTCTCACCAATTTGACAGGCCCATTCTTTGTGCTCAAAAGGATAGAGAGCAGCTCCATCATGATTCAGCCCTAATGCAATGATAGGGAATATTGAATGCACTGAAGCATTCCATATAGTCAGTACAAAGGCTGTGGCTGTGTTTGTGCTGGGGTCACAGGTAAAATTTAAAGGTTCCACCAGGATTGGAATTCTTTTTCAAAATCAGTTGCATTGTCCCAAATTATTTGTTGACTTTCAGTAGGAAAAGTGCCTTCTTTGCCTTGTCTTACAATTGAGGCAGTAACTGACTGCATCCACAATTGAGCCTGAATGCAGCTAAGAAGAGCCAAAGAGATGTTATTTTGTGTGGCACCGAGTGCATCAATTATCAATTTGTGATCATTTGCATTTACCTTTTCCCAGTTTGGTAATATGTTTGATAGTAACCACTGTTGGGTTCCCAAAGCCGATAAGGATGACTGCAGTGGTTGCTGTAATTTGGTTACAGCCCCACTTGTGGTAGCCAATTTATTCATCAGCTCTTCTAAATCAATACTATTCAAAATTCCCAATCCTGTTCCCACAACACAGGTTATGATCTTGTCATTCGTTTCTTAGCAGGATTACACTTTCACAACCAGGTGTCCACCTCTCAAAAGAAGTTTGCAAAAAAGGTGAACAAGCTGGCTGAACTTCTGAGACATTGTTTTGCATTAGCAATATGACTTGGTTAAGAGACCACGCCAGATTAAACAATATTTGTTGTTGGCCAGTTTTTCTGATTACATATGGCCTGATTTCAAAATTTCTCGGGCTCAGTATAACCGGTGGTTGGGTGGTGGTAGGTGTAGGTGTCACAACATTGACATCAAGTTCTCCCCAGTGTTTGGTATTGTTTTTCCCACACACGATTTGATGGGAAAATTGTACATCAGTTAGCTTTAGCCAACAATTCTGATTTTGAATTTCACAAAATAGAACCTGGCCATGAGGTCCCATGCCATAACTGTATACAGGTTCAATGAGGATTCAGCAATTAATTTTCAGGTTATTGTCACATCATCACCTTGCGTTCCCATAAAGGGAGGGAAAACATTATGTTTGTCATCCAGCACTAGGGGGGTGCTTACACCATGGTATGTGATGAATGCACGCAGTATGGGTTTTGCCACAGCATTGATTTTGAGTCTATAAATTAGACCTTTCAGACCTGACTGATGTGTCAGGTCATTTTGCCAATTCCATGTTACAGAGGTTGATTTGGTTCAAGTGAAATGATACCAACAGTCAGTAGATTGTTTTTTACAAAGCTTCGTAATTTCCACTTGTTGGTACTGGGGTCCAGGGTATAGTAACCGATATTTTTCTGATGACAACACAGTATGAGGGGGGATTGTTTGTTCCATGACCACACTGCTGTGGCGCAGAGTTTTGCCATGATGTTGGGGTGCAAATTGCTTGTCACATCTGATTCTAGAAAATTTCCGGCGATTGCAATGGTGGAAGCTTTCTCGTAAAGAGACTTTTCCACTTTTCTGCATCCTACCTTAATTCCTTCACCAATTGTTCCAGTTATCACTCTGGGCCGATCTTTTCAGTCCCAACCCCAGTCATTTTGAAGGTATGTACCTCAAGAGTTGTGTATTACTACGGTCACTAGCTTTGGGTGATGGTTTCTGGGGTAGGATCCTAGAACACATCAGGTGTACCTGATGGTAGCTTCAGACCACAGCCACTCAGCTGAGTTTTGGCCATGGTGTTGTGGTAAGATGCAGACAAGTATCTTACCATAGTATGTACTTACTATTTAATACTAGTATTATCATGGTTTACCTGGTCTTCATGGCCCTCGGTGTTCTTCTGTGGAAAGTGAACACAACAGAGTCTGCCCCCAAAAGGCAGAAACTTAAAATGATGGAATTACCCAGCGTGTGTTGATCCAATGCTCTTTTCCCAGAGCGTCAGAGGCCACCCATGCATATTTATTTGGAGAGGTTTTTAGTACTAGTGGTACTTGCCCTACACTAGGAAGGTTCACCAGGGCAGGTTGTCTGAGTTACTGTGCTGGATCCTTAGGGTCACTTGGCCCCCATAGAGTGGGAATTATGCTTGGGGCTTTTGGACAAAAGGCAGTGATTTTGGGACACCTGTTTCATCCCCATCTATCATTTACATTTTTTACAGCTTCCCTTAGCCAAAGAGTCCAGCTTCCCTCCTGTGGTTTAAGGAGTCGTTTCAGGAAACCATTGGTCCTTTCTACAATCCCGTTAGCTTGAGGGCAGTAAGGGGTGTGAAAAATCCATTTTATTCCTTCACCTTTTGCCCAATCCTGTACAATTTTGGCAGTGAAGTGGGACTCGTTTTCAGATTGAATTTCTTGTGGTTTTGGGAAAATTCCAAACCACCTTTGCCGTGCTTTGACAGTATTATCTCCTGTAGTTCTTTTGAAAGCTTGGGCTTGGACCAACCCACATATAATCTCCACTCCTACCAGCACAAAGTGTTTACCACCTGACTTCTTAAAGGGACCAATATAATCTATCTGCCATGCATCCCATAAGCCTTTACCCTTTCTTAAGTGCATAGGTCATCTTCTAAAGGATGCCTTTCTAGTCGTCTGTGACATTACTTGCAGGCTGATATGCAAGTTTTACACATTTCCCTGGTGACAGGCCAGCCGTGGGCAAGAGCTTCTTTGTAAAAATCTTTGGATCCTGGGTGCCGTCTTTTTACCTGCAGCCATTCCAACAGGTGCTCCAAGTCCTCTGAAATTTGTTCTTCTTTCAGGCTGAAACATAAGCTTTGAAGAATTTAAGATATTAGAAAAGCTAAAGCCTTAATTAAAATTAATCCTTGCTAAATCAAATTAAAATAGATAGAGAGGCCCTACTAGAATTAGGAGCTAATCATTAGCTGATAACTAATTGTCAACTTTGTGTTTGTTCAGCTGGGCTTGTAACGAGAAATGAAGAATCTTGTGAGGAACTTCAAGAACATAAGACAATTGCAAACCAGAAACTAGTTGGAAACACGAAACTAGGAGCCTGGCCAGGGATCCATTTGACACTTTGGACTGAAAAGGTAGAAAGTTCAGAATGAGGAAGAGATATATATTCCTTCCTCCTTTTGTGACCACTTCTCATAATAAGACCACTGATTCATTTCAAGGAACAAACTGCCCATGCTTAATTGCTTCTTTCTTAATTGGCATAGGAAACGGGGAGTGGGTGGTAACTGGGTTATGAATATGTATTTGTATTCAATATCTCGGTAAATAAAAGTCTCTATTCACCTGAACTCAGGGCCGTGTGTATTAAGGGCTGACCCTGCCCATCAGCCCAGTACTGCCAATAAACACACACTCATTAACCCTCATCGGTTAAAGAGTCTTTGTCCGTCTCAGCTGGATACTGATACTAGATCACATCCATATTTTGGTAAATCATTTTGGCTACTGCTGCAGGACTCTGCTCTCTCTAGCCCAGGGGTCAGCAGGGGTCCAGGACCCCCTCGGGTGCCCACCTGGAATGTTCTGGGAACATGGGGACTCCTGTGTCCTCACTGACAGCCCGGAGAATGACCAGGAAGTGCCAGAACTATGGACAAAAGGTATGTTTAAAAATTGAAACAGCTACCTTTGAGGTAGTGTACGGCATATGCAGGGTTAAAAGGCTGTTGATAAATAGATAAAATTGATAAATAAATAAATGAGACGTCTTTACGTGCAATGAATGCCTCTGTGGTTTTGTTTGTATGTTTCCATGGAAAAACTGGTTTTAATAGTGTGACCTCTTAAGTTGAGAGCAGGAGGAGCAGCGTAAGCTGCCGGTGGTTTGTGTTTTAAGCAGTGCCAGGAGCGGCACCAGGAGTTAATAGTTTGTGTCTTGAGGTGAAACGGTGGTCACAACAGGATTGCTGGTTTGCTGTGTTTTGGGAGCCGTGGAGGCTCCCATTTTGTTTGATTTGTGATTAAAAAGCGGCCTGGTAGGTTGCCGTTTGTGGTTTTGGTCACAGGTTCGGGGAAGAGAAAGGTTCTCCTGGAGAGAGCTGTAAAGGTTGATTTTGGGTCACAGGAATTTATGCTCTAAGTGTGGAGTGACAAAGGGAGCAGGAAGTGGTATTAGCTGCTGGGGATTTGTGTGGCTAGCCGAGGGCCGAGGGGGGCTTGGCAGAGTGATTTGTGTCACAAGCTGAGAGAGGCTCAGCAGAGGTGATTTGCAGCAACTGGTGCGCTGTTGGGCTGGTTGTTCTTGTAATATGTGTCAGTATAATTTGCGTTTTATTGTACACATAGAAAATCAAATATACAAACAGGTTTTATGTAAAAAACAGAAGCAACTTGAGATTGCAAAAACAGCTGCTGGAAAAGCAGGAATTTGCCAGAAAACAACTCTGCAATTAAGGTAACACCGAGTAGAGGAGGGTCCACTCAAGCTCTCCAAAAGACAAGTTGTGAACTTGGAGCAATCAGTGTGACAAAGGCCGATTCAGAGTTCACTCATCGCCTATCCCAGGCTCGACACTGACAGTGATTGTGGTTGTTTCCATAATTCGATTTTACAAATTTTTCAGTAAAATCCTTATTGATAAAATTAGGCTGAATTTCATTTGTAACTTTCTGAAATGGGAGAAGCTTGCAACCAGGAGAGGCTCGAGTGGCTGAGCCAGTAGTGTGTGTAGCTTGAGACATAAATTGAGTGTGTGTGAGTGCCCTGAAAGGCCAGAGGAAGTGCGTGTTGGAGACGTGCTATCAGCACAGGGCGTGTGGGGAATCCCAATCTGTGGTTTCGCTCTGGGTGACTGCAAGCAGCTAGAAAAGGACAAAGTGATTGGGGTGTGTGTTTGATTGTATGAAACCCCTTTAATAAAATCTCCCCTTTTCCTTGTGGTTGGGTTGTGATAAGCATTTTTGAGGAGACGCCACTATCTAGTGACAGGAGTTACAACTGCTGACTGTTACCATTTCTTGATTAAGCTTACATGCCTAGGAATCAGGGGCATTGGAGAGCCAGGGAGAAAGAATTTCTCTGTTTAAAGAAAGGTTGTGATTATAACCCTTGGATTGTGTTTCGTTGTGTAGTCTGTCAAAAGCCTTGGCTCCGACGGGTATTTAGGTGGAGGATCCTCAAGTGGGGACTCTGTTTCCTTTGTAGCACAAAAGAGAATAAAGCCACCCAGACAGTGATAAAAATCTTTCTAGGAACTGGTAAAGTAACCCATGGCAGCAGTGAGATATTTGAGTTATTAGAGCATGGTGTTTCAGGGACCCTAAAGAAACCAACTGACATTCTTAGGGCTGAGTGTGCCCAAGATAATCGGGTACCTGAATATTACGAAGTGAAACTCCGAAGTTGGGAGAAAGAAATGTTGTGAGAAAAAGAACTTCCAGGATGGGAGCAAGTGAGAGCAAAGAAATTCCTAGGAGTAGTCCTTTGGGATGGATTTTAACACATTGGAAAGAACTAGGGGGATATGGTGGTGCAGAAAGCAAGAGGGAGCTTGTTAAGTTCTGTACACAATGGTGGCCACTATATAGGCTGGATGGGGGTGTGAGGTGGCCAGTAAATGGTATGCTGGACTATGAAACCTTATTGCAGTTAATGCTTTTCCTCCAGCATGAACACAAGTGGCTGGAAGTGACTTCTGCTGATATGTTTTTTACCCTCTGTGGCCACCCCGAGTGGCAGAGAGATTGTGGGATTAGACCACCGTCTGATCCCTTGGTATTGGCCCTGGAGAAAGGTAACAAAGCTCAAGAGGGAAAGCCTAAACGGTGTTGTAGAACATGCTCAATTAATCAAAGATGCACTCACCCTGATAAACGATACCAAACAGAGGTTTTGGAATGGGAAACAGCAAACTTCCTAAGACCACCTCTTAGAATGTTAGAGAGAGGGGGGAGGTGGAAGAGGAAGCAGGCTCAGAACCACCATTGCTGAGCGGTGACAGTGAGGATGAGGAGCCTGGGCCTTCCTCATCAAGTACCAAGACTTCTAAGTCTCCCCCACCAAGCCCTGTAGCATCCAGGACCCAAAAGCAGGCTAAGAGATTATACAAGCACCTCTGAGAGAAGCAATGACCCCTGAGGGAACGACAAGATTAGTCAATTAGTCCATTAGTCCGTTTCTACAATGGATTTGGAGGTTTGGGAAAAGATTGCTGAGAGTTATCGGAGTGATCCAGTAGGTGTTGCTAAGAAACTGAGGTTCATGGTTAAGCAGCTTTCAGCAGATTGGGCAGATTTACAGCTCCTGCTTGATGCCCTGACAGAGACAGAAAAACTATTAGTATTAAAGGTAGCTAAAGACCTAGCTGAGGATGATTGTAGGACAACACAGGAGGATGTTAAGGATGTATTTCCCCTTCAAGATGCTGGCTGGAATCCCAATGAATAAGGGGGACTAAGACCGTTACAAGGATATCAGGAATTACAGTAAAAGGGCTGGAAAGAGCAATTCCCAGAACTATAAATTAATCAGCTCTATATGCTATTAAACAAGGTCCTTCTCAAAGACCTTCTGAATTTTTAGATCAACTGCGCGATGCAATGCGGAAACATACCAGCCTGGACCCAGGATGGAGTGAAGGAATGCAGCAGCTAATAAATTTGTTTTTACAACAATCCACAGAAGATATCAGGAGGAAGCTCCAGAAGATCTGAGGCCCAGAGAGCCGGAATCTGGAAACCCTGGTGGATGAAGCCAGGAGGGTCTTTAGCAATTGAGAAGAAGGATATAAACAGGGGATGAGAAAATTGGTGGCAGTAGTGAAGGGGGGGGGAGAAAGAAAAACGTAAGCAAGGTCCACCAAAATGAGGATGTCATGGGGTGGCTTTACCTTTAAGATAGCTTTGGGAGCTAAGGAAGTTGAAACTGCTGGTGGCTGATGGGAGTCTTTTCTCCTGACCAATTATCAGTCATTTCTAAGAACTGACAGCAGTTTTGACCATTAAAAAGTTAAGTCAACCTGTGAACATCCCCTTAAGATGTAAAGTCAGAGCACTCTTGGTCTCTTTGTTTTCTGGCTGTGAAAGGTAACAGAGCTCCAGCTGACCTCCCGTTCTCTGCCCAGGCCATGCAGCCTGGGCAGGGGCTGGGCTGGGCCCAGCGGCTCCCGGCCGGGAGATGGGGCCTGCGGGGCTTGCCCCGGGCTCTGGCCAGGCCAGGCCGGTCCCTGGCTCGGCTGCAGTTTTTTTGCTGTGACTGAATTCACCAGAGACTGCCGAGTAAAGAAAGAAAAAAGCTCCTGACCTGCGATGGGCTGAGACGGTGACCACACTCTCCAGAGCAGCCATGAAGAATATTCCATCGCACACAGCTCCAGCTCCTGCTCCGGCAGAGATCACAGAACCATCTACAAAGGCTGGGCAAGATTTTAACCTTTTCATTACCCAGATGAGACTTGCAGATTAATCCTTTTTTCCAGAGTGAGAAAAAGAGAGTAATCAACATGTAAATAGGCTTTATAAACTATCAGAGACAGAAAAGAAAAGAATTAAGCTTCAGAAAAGGTAGAGAATAAGGAGATGCTTTATTAGCTGAAATATTTTTCTGTTAAAGCTATGGAGATGGACAATAGGGTCTTGAAAAAACTCCTTTAATTCATGACAGAGTATATAGGGAGGAACAGAGTGTTCAAAGTTTGGATTTTGAGCAAAAGGTGGAGTAATTGTGATACAGTGAGGTGCTGGAACAGAGTGAGATAGAGTAATAGTTGAAGATTTGAGGCCTTGAGAGCCAATGAGAAAACTGTTTCCAGGAAAGCTCACAGAGACAGATGAAGAAGACTTTTGCCTTTGAATAACTCATCCTTAAAAAGGACATCCCTAGACTCATGGCCCATACACACCTCAGAGTGATGTGAAATCGGAGGAGTGAACTGATAACAAGATTTCTGAGCAGCCGGCATCAGAAAAATAGAAAGCTATAACAGAAATAGCTTTCTTGTGAGAAACTCCATAGATTTGCAGAAGAAGACTTCTGTTTCTCTACAAAGACTAATGAAAAGACTCTAGCAGGAATTGGGACTGTTTTAAACACCAAAGTTCCAAAGTTTTTGTCTCTATGTTGTCATGTGAACAAGGGAATGGTGGGTAGTAGGGGATAAAAAGGGTTTTCTGGAAGTTTATTCTGGTGTTCTTATTCTTGTAGTTTGTTAATAAACTTTCTTTATTCCTTTTTAAGTTTTAAGCCTGTTTTGCTCTTGCTCTAATCCATATCTCACAGCAAGAAATAAGTAATTTTTTAGTTACTGTTTTAAAACCACGACACAGGACCACCCCAACTGGGAAGGGATCAATGTGCATTTTGCAAGAAATCTGGACGCTGGAAAAATCAGTGCCCAGAAGTAAGAAAAAGTGCTGAAGAGAGAAGAGATGATCAGAAAGGAAAGGGGGAGGTTGCTCATGTAAAAGAAGACTGAAGAGGACCAGAGGGCCCTACCCTCAGGGACCCTCTGGTTATAGTCAATCTAGGGAATAAAGAAAAAGAAGTGGAATTTCTATGAGATACAGGAGCAACATTTTCAGTGTTGAATAAGGCTCTAATACCTGTGATAGTAAAAGGTTTTAAAATCTTAGAAAATTCAGGGACTTGGAAAGAAAGTTAGGCTTGGCAAGCCCCGGGAAAAGTAGGTCCTGGGAAATGTTAGGCCTTGTGCTTGCTAAAGTTCATATGAAACTGCACCAGTGTAATCAATATATGATAAATGATACAATTGTTAGATGTGATTAGATATAATTATTGTTTAAAGAACATGAGGAACAATGTTAGGGGGCTGGGCATGATCACGAGTAATCCTTGCTTGGGTAAAAACAATGTATACAATAGAACAGTGGAAGTTGAATGATTAATATGTAAGTTATATAACGATAGAGTATAAAACATGTTAATTTCAAAACCAAGATGGGTCAGATTTGGGTATGTGTACCCCTGGCACCCAGAGCTCTTCAATAAAGCACCTTCAGATAATCATTCCGTGATTATGTGTTCCTGAACCCTAACACCTGTAACAAAAGATTATGTGATGGTAAGGGGGACAACTGGCCAATGCGAAAAAGCATATTTTTGTAAACCTTTGAAGTATAAATTGGGAAAACAATGGGGAATTCATCAGTTTTTATATATGCCAAATGCTCCATCTACCCTCTTAGGCAGAGATTTGCTGAAGGAGTTGGAAGCAAGAATAGTTTTTCAAAATGGAGAAATTAGCTTGGAGGTAAAAGATCGACAGTATGTGGGATTGTTAAGTTTAATGCTAATAACCAAAGGAATTAAAGGGGATAATGAAGAGGAAAATTTTAGAAAAATAATGGATGAAGTATTTCCTGGGGTATGGGCTTCTAATGTACCAGGAAGAGCAAAGAACGCACCACCGGTCCAAATTAAGCTGAAAGAGAAAATATATCCGGTGAGGGTCAAGCAATATCCCCTGAGGATGGGGGATAAAGAAGGAATTAGCCCAATTATTGAAACCTTTTTACAAATAGGGCTATTGAAGGAGTGTCAATCTGATTTTAACACTCTTATTCTGCCAGTGAAGAAGAAGCCAGATGGGTCGTACAGGTTAGTACAAGATTGGAGGGCTGTTAACAAGATAACGGAGGATCTGTATCCCGTGGTTGCCAATCCCTATACCTTGTTAACCCATTTCACATCTGAATTATCCTGGTTTATGATTTACATTTAAAGGATGCATTCTTTTGCCTCCCTCTCCATGAAGCCAGCCAGAAAATTTTTGCATCTGAATGAGAAAGCCCCAAGACTGGGTGAAAAACTCAGCTCACACAGACAATGCTGCCACAAGGGTACAAGAATTCCCCTACTATTTTTGGAGATTGGCTCGCGAATGGGAGCAGCCGTCAGGAGGACAGCTACTCCAGCCCGTACTGGAAACCCAAATCACCCTGGGATTTTGGAGATAATTATAAACTGGCCAGCTTTCTGTGCAGAGGTGTTTGTTGGGAATGATCCAGACTCTATTCCCTCTCGGCTTGTGGTAACTGCATGCCCAGCGTGCCTCTTTCCACTGATAATGTAACTGCTTCCATCAGTGAACCAGGTCTCAGCATTTTCAAGCGGAGTATCCCTCAGCTCAGGGAGACTGGAGTAGGTGGCTTCAATGGTCTCCAGGCAGTCATGGATCACCGGTTCTCCCATGCTCCCACTGAGGAATGAAGCTGGGTTCACAGTGTTACTTACCACAATCTCAACATCATCCTGTTCTACCAAAATGGCTTGATATTTCAGGAGCCCCTGTGGGGAAAGCCAATGTCCCCCTTTCGCCTCCAGTACTGCAGATACTGTGTGGGACACTGGCACAGTCATCTTCTGGCCCAGGGTGAACTTGCATGCCTCTTGAAGATTGACTGCCACTGCTGCGACAGCTCTAAGGCATCCCGGCCACCCTTTGGCTGCCGTGGCCAGCTGCTTGGAGAGGTAGGCGACTGCTCTCCGACATGGGCCTAGGCTCTGTGCCAGTATTCCCAGGGCCATCTCTTGTTTTTTGTGAGAAAACAGAAAGAATGGTTTACTCACTTCTGGAAGTCCCAGGGCTGGAGCTGACACGAGGGCCTTTTTCAGCTCATCAAAGGCTCGCATTGTTTCTTTAGTCCATTGAAGATCCTTGACCCCCTCCGTAATCAAAGCATACAGAGGCTTAACAAGCAACCCATAGTTCTAAATCCACAGCCTGCACCACCCTGTCATACCTGAAAAGGTTCTCAATTCCTTCACCATCTGGGCTTCAGGGTTTGGCATATTGCTTCTTTACCATCTTGCCCCAAAGGTCTTTGTCCAGCACTCACTTCATATCCGAGATAAATAACTGTTTGTTTTACCATTTGGGCTTTCTTCTGGGATACTCCATACTCATGCAGGACCAAGAACTTCAGAAGACTTATTGTCCAGTCTACACATGCCTCTTGGCTCCTGGTAGCTATTAAGAGATTGTCCATGTCCTGGAGTAGCTGTCCTTCTCCTGACGGCTGCTCCCATTCGTGAGCCAATCTCCAAAAATAGTAGGGGAATTCTTGTACCCTTGGGGCAGCATTGTCTGTGTGAGCTGAGTTTTTCACCCAGTCTTGGGGCTTTCTCATTCAGATGCAAAAATTTTCTGGCTGGCTTCATGGAGAGGGAGGCAAAAGAATGCATCCTTTAAATGTAAATCATAAACCAGGATAATTCAGATGTGAAATGGGTTAACAAGGTATAGGGATTGGCAACCACGGGATACAGATCCTCCGTTATCTTGTTAACAGCCCTCCAATCTTGTACTAACCTGTACGACCCATCTGGCTTCTTCTTCACTGGCAGAATAAGAGTGTTAAAATCAGATTGACACTCCTTCAATAGCCCTATTTGTAAAAAGGTTTCAATAATTGGGCTAATTCCTTCTTTATCCTCCATCCTCAGGGGATATTGCTTGACCCTCACCGGATATATTTTCTCTTTCAGCTTAATTTGGACCGGTGGTGCGTTCTTTGCTCTTCCTGGTACATTAGAAGCCCATACCCCAGGAAATACTTCATCCATTATTTTTCTAAAATTTTCCTCTTCATTATCCCCTTTAATTCCTTTGGTTATTAGCATTAAACTTAACAATCCCACATACTGTCGATCTTTTACCTCCAAGCTAATTTCTCCATTTTGAAAAACTATTCTTGCTTCCAACTCCTTCAGCAAATCTCTGCCTAAGAGGGTAGATGGAGCATTTGGCATATATAAAAACTGATGAATTCCCCATTGTTTTCCCAATTTATACTTCAAAGGTTTACAAAAATATGCTTTTTCGCATTGGCCAGTTGTCCCCCTTACCATCACATAATCTTTTGTTACAGGTGTTAGGGTTCAGGAACACATAATCACGGAATGATTATCTGAAGGTGCTTTATTGAAGAGCTCTGGGTGCCAGGGGTACACATACCCAAATCTGACCCATCTTGGTTTTGAAATTAACATGTTTTATACTCTATCGTTATATAACTTACATATTAATCATTCAACTTCCACTGTTCTATTGTATACATTGTTTTTACCCAAGCAAGGATTACTCGTGATCATGCCCAGCCCCCTAACATTGTTCCTCATGTTCTTTAAACAATAATTATATGTAATCACATCTAACAATTGTATCATTTATCATATATTGATTACACTGGTGCAGTTTGACGTGATCTTTAGCAAGCACAAGGCCTAACATTTCCCCGGGCCTACTTTTCCCGGGGCTTGCCAAGCCTAACTTTCTTTCCAAGTCCCTGAATTTTCTAAGATTTTAAAACCTTTTACTATCACAGGTATTAGAGCCTTATTCAACACTGAAAATGTTGCTCCTGTATCTCATAGAAATTCCACTTCTTTTTCTTTATTCCCTAGATTGACTATAACCAGAGGGTCCCCGAGGGTAGGGCCCTCTGGTCCTCTTCAGTCTTCTTTTACATGAGCAACCTCCCCCTTTCCTTTCTGATCATCTCTTCTCTCTTCAGCACTTTTTCTTACTTCTGGGCACTGATTTTTCCAGCGTCCAGATTTCTTGCAAAATGCACATTGATCCCTTCCCAGTTGGGGTGGTCCTGTGTCGTGGTTTTAAAACAGTAACTAAAAAATTACTTATTTCTTGCTGTGAGATATGGATTAGAGCAAGAGCAAAACAGGCTTAAAACTTAAAAAGGAATAAAGAAAGTTTATTAACAAACTACAAGAATAAGAACACCAGAATAAACTTCCAGAAAACCCTTTTTATCCCCTACTACCCACCATTCCCTTGTTCACATGACAACATAGAGACAAAAACTTTGGAACTTTGGTGTTTAAAACAGTCCCAATTCCTGCTAGAGTCTTTTCATTAGTCTTTGTAGAGAAACAGAAGTCTTCTTCTGCAAATCTATGGAGTTTCTCACAAGAAAGCTATTTCTGTTATAGCTTTCTATTTTTCTGATGCCGGCTGCTCAGAAATCTTGTTATCAGTTCACTCCTCCGATTTCACATCACTCTGAGGTGTGTATGGGCCATGAGTCTAGGGATGTCCTTTTTAAGGATGAGTTATTCAAAGGCAAAAGTCTTCTTCATCTGTCTCTGTGAGCTTTCCTGGAAACAGTTTTCTCATTGGCTCTCAAGGCCTCAAATCTTCAACTATTACTCTATCTCACTCTGTTCCAGCACCTCACTGTATCACAATTACTCCACCTTTTGCTCAAAATCCAAACTTTGAACACTCTGTTCCTCCCTATATACTCTGTCATGAATTAAAGGAGTTTTTTCAAGACCCTATTGTCCATCTCCATAGCTTTAACAGAAAAATATTTCAGCTAATAAAGCATCTCCTTATTCTCTACCTTTTCTGAAGCTTAATTCTTTTCTTTTCTGTCTCTGATAGTTTATAAAGCCTATTTACATGTTGATTACTCTCTTTTTCTCACTCTGGAAAAAAGGATTAATCTGCAAGTCTCATCTGGGTAATGAAAAGGTTAAAATCTTGCCCAGCCTTTGTAGATGGTTCTGTGATCTCTGCCGGAGCAGGAGCTGGAGCTGTGTGCGATGGAATATTCTTCATGGCTGCTCTGGAGAGTGTGGTCACCGTCTCAGCCCATCGCAGGTCAGGAGCTTTTTTCTTTCTTTACTCGGCAGTCTCTGGTGAATTCAGTCACAGCAAAAAAACTGCAGCCGAGCCAGGGACCGGCCTGGCCCGGCCAGAGCCTGGGGAGAAGCCCCGCAGGCCCCATCTCCCGGCCGGGAGCCGCTGGGCCCAGCCCAGCCCCTGCCCAGGCTGCATGGCCTGGGCAGAGAACGGGAGGTCAGCTGGAGCTCTGTTACCTTTCACAGCCAGAAAACAAAGAGACCAAGAGTGCTCTGACTTTACATCTTAAGGGGATGTTCACAGGTTGACTTAACTTTTTAATGGTCAAAACTGCTGTCAGTTCTTAGAAATGACTGATAATTGGTCAGGAGAAAAGACTCCCATCAGCCACCAGCAGTTTCAACTTCCTTAGCTCCCAAAGCTATCTTAAAGGTAAAGCCACCCCATGACATCCTCATTTTGGTGGACCTTGCTTACGTTTTTCTTTCTCCCCCCCCCTTCACTACTGCCACCAATTTTCTCATCCCCTGTTTATATCCTTCTTCTCAATTGCTAAAGACCCTCCTGGCTTCATCCACCAGGGTTTCCAGATTCCGGCTCTCTGGGCCTCAGATCTTCTGGAGCTTCCTCCTGATATCTTCTGTGGATTGTTGTAAAAACAAATTTATTAGCTGCTGCATTCCTTCACTCCATCCTGGGTCCAGGCTGGTATGTTTCCGCATTGCATCGCGCAGTTGATCTAAAAATTCAGAAGGTCTTTGAGAAGGACCTTGTTTAATAGCATATAGAGCTGATTAATTTATAGTTCTGGGAATTGCTCTTTCCAGCCCTTTTACTGTAATTCCTGATATCCTTGTAACGGTCTTAGTCCCCCTTATTCATTGGGATTCCAGCCAGCATCTTGAAGGGGAAATACATCCTTAACATCCTCCTGTGTTGTCCTACAATCATCCTCAGCTACGTCTTTAGCTACCTTTAATACTAATAGTTTTTCTGTCTCTGTCAGGGCATCAAGCAGGAGCTGTAAATCTGCCCAATCTGCTGAAAGCTGCTTAACCATGAACCTCAGTTTCTTAGCAACACCTACTGGATCACTCCGATAACTCTCAGCAATCTTTTCCCAAACCTCCAAATCCATTGTAGAAACGGACTAATGGACTAATTGACTAATCTTGTCGTTCCCTCAGGGGTCATTGCTTCTCTCAGAGGTGCTTGTATAATCTCTTAGCCTGCTTTTGGGTCCTGGATGCTATAGGGCTTGGTGGGGGAGACTTAGAAGTCTTGGTACTTGATGAGGAAGGCCCAGGCTCCTCATCCTCACTGTCACCGCTCAGCAATGGTGGTTCTGAGCCTGCTTCCTCTTCCACCTCCCCCCTCTCTCTAACATTCTAAGAGGTGGTCTTAGGAAGTTTGCTGTTTCCCATTCCAAAACCTCTGTTTGGTATCGTTTATCAGGGTGAGTGCATCTTTGATTAATTGAGCATGTTCTACAACACCATTTAGGCTTTCCCTCTTGAGCTTTGTTACCTTTCTCCAGGGCCAATACCAAGGGATCAGACGGTGGTCTAATCCCACAATCTCTCTGCCACTCGGGGTGGCCACAGAGGGTAAAAAACATATCAGCAGAAGTCACTTCCAGCCACTTGTGTTCATGCTGGAGGAAAAGCATTAACTGCAATAAGGTTTCATAGTCCAGCATACCATTTACTGGCCACCTCACACCCCCATCCAGCCTATATAGTGGCCACCATTGTGTACAGAACTTAACAAGCTCCCTCTTGCTTTCTGCACCACCATATCCCCCTAGTTCTTTCCAATGTGTTAAAATCCATCCCAAAGGACTACTCCTAGGAATTTCTTTACTCTCATTTGCTCCCATCCTGGAAGTTCTTTTTCTCACAATGTTTCTTTATCCCAACTTTGGAGTTTCACTTCGTAATATTCAGGTACCCGATTATCTTGGGCACACTCAGCCCTAAGAATGTCAATTGGTTTCTTTAGGGTCCCTGAAACACCATGCTCTAATAACTCAAATATCTCACTGCTGCCATGGGTTACTTTACCAGTTCCTAGAAAGATTTTTATCACTGTCTGGGTGGCTTTATTCTCTTTTGTGCTACAAAGGAAACAGAGTCCCCACTTGAGGATCCTCCACCTAAATACCCGTCGGAGCCAAGGCTCTTGACAGACTACACAACGAAACACAATCCAAGGGTTATAATCACAACCTTTCTTTAAACAGAGAAATTCTTTCTCCCTGGCTCTCCAATGCCCCTGATTCCTAGGCATGTAAGCTTAATCAAGAAATGGTAAAAGTCAGCAGTTAGAACTCCTGTCACTAGATGGTGGCGTCTCCTCAGAAATGCTTATCACAACCCAACCACAGGGAGAAGGGGAGATTTTATTAAAGGGGTTTCATACAATCAAACACACACCCCAATCACTTTGTCCTTTTCTAGCTGCTTGCAGTCACCCAGAGCGAAACCACAGATTGGGATTCCCCACTGGCCCCGTGCTGATAGCACGTCTCCAACACGCACTTCCTCTGGCCTTTCAGGGCATACGCAATTTATGTCTCAAGCTACACACACTACTGGCTCAGCCACTCGAGCCAAGCTTTTCCCATTTCAGAAAGTTACAAATGAAATTCAGCCTAATTTTATCAATAAGGATTTTACTGAAAAATTTGTAAAATTGAGTTATGGAAACAACCACAATCACTGTCAGTGTCGAGCCTGGGATAGGCGCCGAGTGAACTCTGAATCGGCCTTTGTCACACTGATTGCTCCAAGTTCATAACTTGTCTTTTGGAGAGCTTGAGTGGACCCTCCTCTACTCGGTGTTACCTTAATTGCAGAGTTGTTTTCTGGCAAATTCCTGCTTTTCCAGCAGCTGTTTTTGCAATCTCAAGTTGCTTCTGTTTTTTACATAAAACCTGTTTGTATATTTGATTTTCTATGTGTACAATAAAACGCAAATTATACTGACACATATTACAAGAACAACCAGCCCAACAGCGCACCAGTTGCTGCAAATCACCTCTGCTGAGCCTCTCTCAGCTTGTGACACAAATCACTCTGCCAAGCCCCCCTCGGCCCTCAGCTAGCCACACAAATCCCCAGCAGCTAATACCACTTCCTGCTCCCTTTGTCACTCCACACTTAGAGCATAAATTCCTGTGACCCAAAATCAACCTTTACAGCTCTCTCCAGGACCTTTCTCTTCCCCGAACCTGTGACCAAAACCACAAACGGCAACCTACCAGGCCGCTTTTTAATCACAAATCAAACAAAATGGGAGCCTCCACGGCTCCCAAAACACAGCAAACCAGCAATCCTGTTGTGACCACCGTTTCACCTCAAGACACAAACTATTAACTCCTGGTGCCGCTCCTGGCACTGCTTAAAACACAAACCACCGGCAGCTTACGCTGCTCCTCCTGCTCTCAACTTAAGAGGTCACACTATTAAAACCAGTTTTTCCATGGAAACATACAAACAAAACCACAGAGGCATTCATTGCACGTAAAGACATCTCATTTATTTATCAATTTTATCTATTTATCAACAGCCTTTTAACCCTGCATATGCCGTACACTACCTCAAAGGTAGCTGTTTCAATTTTTAAACATACCTTTTGTCCATAGTTCTGGCACTTCCTGGTCATTCTCCAGGCTGTCAGTGAGGACACAGGAGTCCCCATGTTCCCAGAACATTCCAGGTGGGCACCCGAGGGGGTCCTGGACCCCTGCTGACCCCTGGGCTAGAGAGAGCAGAGTCCTGCAGCAGTAGCCAAAATGATTTACCAAAATATGGATGTGATCTAGTATCAGTATCCAGCTGAGACGGACAAAGACTCTTTAACCGATGAGGGTTAATGAGTGTGTGTTTATTGGCAGTACTGGGCTGATGGGCAGGGTCAGCCCTTAATACACACGGCCCTGAGTTCAGGTGAATAGAGACTTTTATTTACCGAGATATTGAATACAAATACATATTCATAACCCAGTTACCACCCACTCCCCGTTTCCTATGCCAATTAAGAAAGAAGCAATTAAGCATGGGCAGTTTGTTCCTTGAAATGAATCAGTGGTCTTATTATGAGAAGTGGTCACAAAAGGAGGAAGGAATATATATCTCTTCCTCATTCTGAACTTTCTACCTTTTCAGTCCAAAGTGTCAAATGGATCCCTGGCCAGGCTCCTAGTTTCGTGTTTCCAACTAGTTTCTGGTTTGCAATTGTCTTATGTTCTTGAAGTTCCTCACAAGATTCTTCATTTCTCGTTACAAGCCCAGCTGAACAAACACAAAGTTGACAATTAGTTATCAGCTAATGATTAGCTCCTAATTCTAGTAGGGCCTCTCTATCTATTTTAATTTGATTTAGCAAGGATTAATTTTAATTAAGGCTTTAGCTTTTCTAATATCTTAAATTCTTCAAAGCTTATGTTTCAGCCTGAAAGAAGAACAAATTTCAGAGGACTTGGAGCACCTGTTGGAATGGCTGCAGGTAAAAAGATGGCACCCAGGTGCCAAAGATTTTTACAAAGAAGCTCTTGCCCACGGCTGGCCTGTCACCAGGGAAATGTGTAAAACTTGCATATCAGCCTGCAAGTAATGTCATAGACAACTAGAAAGGCATCCTTTAGAAGATGACCTATGCACTTAAGAAAGGGTAAAGGCTTATGGGATGCATGGCAGATAGATTATATTGGTCCCTTTAAGAAGTCAGGTGGTAAACACTTTGTGCTGGTAGGAGTGGAGATTATATGTGGGTTGGTCCAAGCCCAAGCTTTCAAAAGAACTACAGGAGATAATACTGTCAAAGCACGGCAAAGGTGGTTTGGAATTTTCCCAAAACCACAAGAAATTCAATCTGAAAACGAGTCCCACTTCACTGCCAAAATTGTACAGGATTGGGCAAAAGGTGAAGGAATAAAATGGATTTTTCACACCCCTTACTGCCCTCAAGCTAACGGGATTGTAGAAAGGACCAATGGTTTCCTGAAATGACTCCTTAAAGGGAAGCTGGACTCTTTGGCTAAGGGAAGCTGTAAAAAATGTAAATTATAGATGGGGATGAAACAGGTGTCCCAAAATCACTGCCTTTTGTCCAAAAGCCCCAAGCATAATTCCCACTCTATGGGGGCCAAGTGACCCTAAGGATCCAGCACAGTAACTCAGACAACCTGCCCTGGTGAACCTTCCTAGTGTAGGGCAAGTACCACTAGTACTAAAAACCTCTCCAAATAAATATGCATGGGTGGCCTCTGACGCTCTGGGAAAAGAGCATTGGATCAACACACGCTGGGTAATTCCATCATTTTAAGTTTCTGCCTTTTGGGGGCAGACTCTGTTGTGTTCACTTTCCACAGAAGAACACCGAGGGCCATGAAGACCAGGTAAACCATGATAATACTAGTATTAAATAGTAAGTACATACTATGGTAAGATACTTGTCTGCATCTTACCACAACACCATGGCCAAAACTCGGCTGAGTGGCTGTGGTCTGAAGCTACCATCAGGTACACCTGATGTGTTCTAGGATCCTACCCCAGAAACCATCACCCAAAGCTAGTGACCGTAGTAATACACAACTCTTGAGGACCTTCAAAATGACTGGGGTTGGGACTGAAAAGATTGGCCCAGAGTGATAACTGGAACAATTGGTGAAGGAATTAAGGTAAGATGCAGAAAAGTGGAAAAGTCTCTTTACGAGAAAGCTTCCACCATTGCAATCGCCGGAAATTTTCTAGAATCAGATGTGACAAGCAATTTGCACCCCAACATCATGGCAAAACTCTGCGCCACAGCAGTGTGGTCATGGAACAAACAATCCCCCCTCATACTGTGTTGTCATCAGAAAAATATCGGTTACTATACCCTGGACCCCAGTACCAACAAGTGGAAATTACGAAGCTTTGTAAAAAACAATCTACTGACTGTTGGTATCATTTCACTTGAACCAAATCAACCTCTGTAACATGGAATTGGCAAAATGACCTGACACATCAGTCAGGTCTGAAAGGTCTAATTTATAGACTCAAAATCAATGCTGTGGCAAAACCCATACTGCGTGCATTCATCACATACCATGGTGTAAGCACCCCCCTAGTGCTGGATGACAAACATAATGTTTTCCCTCCCTTTATGGGAACGCAAGGTGATGATGTGACAATAACCTGAAAATTAATTGCTGAATCCTCATTGAACCTGTATACAGTTATGGCATGGGACCTCATGGCCAGGTTCTATTTTGTGAAATTCAAAATCAGAATTGTTGGCTAAAGCTAACTGATGTACAATTTTCCCATCAAATCGTGTGTGGGAAAAACAATACCAAACACTGGGGAGAACTTGATGTCAATGTTGTGACACCTACACCTACCACCACCCAACCACCGGTTATACTGAGCCCGAGAAATTTTGAAATCAGGCCATATGTAATCAGAAAAACTGGCCAACAACAAATATTGTTTAATCTGGCGTGGTCTCTTAACCAAGTCATATTGCTAATGCAAAACAATGTCTCAGAAGTTCAGCCAGCTTGTTCACCTTTTTTGCAAACTTCTTTTGAGAGGTGGACACCTGGTTGTGAAAGTGTAATCCTGCTAAGAAACGAATGACAAGGTCATAACCTGTGTTGTGGGAACAGGATTGGGAATTTTGAATAGTATTGATTTAGAAGAGCTGATGAATAAATTGGCTACCACAAGTGGGGCTGTAACCAAATTACAGCAACCACTGCAGTCATCCTTATCGGCTTTGGGAACCCAACAGTGGTTACTATCAAACATATTACCAAACTGGGAAAAGGTAAATGTAAATGATCACAAATTGATAATTGATGCACTCGGTGCCACACAAAATAACATCTCTTTGGCTCTTCTTAGCTGCATTCAGGCTCAATTGTGGATGCAGTCAGTTACTGCCTCAATTTTAAGACAAGGCAAAGAAGGCACTTTTCCTACTGAAAAGTGACTGAAAGTCAACAAATTTGTTGACTGAAAGTCAACAAATAATTTGGGACAATGCAACTGATTTTGAAAAAGAATCCCAATCCTGGTGGAACCTTTAAATTTTACCTGTGACCCCAGCACAAACACAGCCACAGCCTTTGTACTGACTATATGGAATGCTTCAGTGCATTCAATATTCCCTATCATTGCATTAGGGCTGAATCATGATGGAGCTGCTCTCTATCCTTTTGAGCACAAAGAATGGGCCTGTCAAATTGGTGAGAAGTGGCAAACTGTTGGTTTGGAAACTTCATTAATAACTTAATTCACTGTGAATCTGGAAACTTGTATTGTCCGGGAATAACAAGGGTTTATCTGTGAAAGTAATGCAACCAGAGCTCAAGATATTTGTTTGGACACGGAACAAAATATCTGCAACTTTGAAATACATCCTACCGAGACTTCTGAAACTACTTGTGCATATAGGACGTGGATGTACATGTTTGAGAACTGCTTGTGATAGTGTACTTCTAGAAATCTTGGTAGTGAATACAAAAAAATCATTCAAATTTTTCTGTTTGTAATTTTACTAAGATTGCAGGAAGTGATTTTTCTTATGTAGTCCCAGTCATTTCTTACCACCTTTTACAGTCCATTTACACACTGATCCACCATTTATTGCCTACCTCTATTGGGATGAACAAAGCAATTATTGCTTCACCAGGATTTAATTGAAATTTTGGGAAAATAAAAATAGGAAATCAGCCCTCGTGATAAAGAAATTGCCTGAAATTGTTTATTTGGATTGTATTGGATGAATTGAAATTGCTTATTCTTTGTAATAAGAAGTTGAATGTATATTTTAATTGAAATTTGATTCTTTGGTTTTGTCTTTCCTTTTTTCTTTCCCTTATCTTTTTCCTACTTTTCTTTTTCTGTCTGATTTTCTGTCTCTGTTTTCCAGGGTACACTACCAACCTTTGACGAGACCTGAAGCCTTCGTAACAACACTACAAAGGAGCCCTCTTGACGCTGATCGTGAGTCACGGGGTGGTGTAAGAGATGGTCTGAAGTTTCCCTCATTTGCCTCACGAGCATGGCAAGAACAGAGACCGAGACCCTGAGGAGCCCAGGGGACTTTGTGCAGGGGTTCTGGCCTGGTTGAGGTGGATGCTTGCTAAGCCATTGTTTGAAGGTGTGCTCGACCCACAGCACAAGAGTGATTGTTTGCAGGTGTTTGCTGTGCTGCCACGGTACACTGCCTTCGTTCCTGCTGCTGAGCAGGGACTTGTGAGGAGTGGGGCCTGTTCAGTACCTCACACCTGCTTCCCAGAGCAACAGGTCACACCACAGTAGCCTATACATCTCCCCACCTTTTGGCCAACTGCCCCTCACCTTGAAACTTGAGGCTATAAAGGTGACTTTTCTAAGTTGCTTTCGGAGAGAGAGTTCCCCACGGAAGAAGACACTGGCGACCCCATCTTGTCCATTGGTAGCTATATTTCCCCCTCGTTTTCTCTCTTTACTTTGCCTCTTGATTCCTCTCTCTCTCTCTCTCTTTTTCTCTCCTTCTCATCTATTGCATAACCCATGATGCTGGCACTAAAATAAAGATGCATTATTGCTGTTGTGATTTAAACTGAAATCCCTTGGTGTCCTTTTTGCACTCTGAGATCAAACGAACCTCTCACGACGCCCGCCTGTGTGAGCAGATTGTGACACATGTATACTTCAATGTGTGCACAAATGATGAATCAGACAATTTCTAGCATCTGTGTTGTTCATCAGGCCAGGGGAGATGTTAGGAAGGATGAGAATTTAGCAGAAAAGTTTCACAGATATGAATGCTTACCAGAAGAAATGAAATGCTTACCTCAAGAAATGAAAGCAAGGATGGATAAAAAGACATTTGTAGGGCCACTTATTGCCGAAACCACCGAGAGAACAAAGGTTTAGTCGAGATGGAAGGTTTAGAACAAAGGTTTAGTCAGTTAGAAGGAGGTTTGATGGCTGAAGTCCAACAGCTTTAAGTGGTCTTCAAACAAAGCATGTTTTCTACCATGTAAAAAAGCATAGGCAGACAGAAAGACGTTTTTTACCAAAGCAAAAAGAATTTTCCACTGCAAAACAACTTTCAGAGTTTAACATGTAATTACTAACTCAAATGATTAGTTAGTCACTAACATATATGGTAATTTCAGCATTTTTGATAGGATCTATGTACATGTAAAGGTATTGTGTATGACGCTGATTGGTTGTTATGCAATGATACACACAGCAAAAGAAAGAGATATAATGCACTGTAACCAGAACTAAGTGGGCTTCAGAACACAGGGCTTGCCTGTAGCCAGCAGCTGTAGGCTGACCCACGACCCCCTGCTGTAATCTAGTCGATAGAATAAACAGCATTCTAAAGAAGAGCCATCTGAAGTCCCCATCTCTCTGCTGGCTCTAACAGTTCTGCCCTCTTCCTGATCCTGTCCAGGGATGGAGCATTGCTGTGCTTTCAGGAAGCTGTTCTAGAAAGCCTCAGGCGTTCCAAGCTCCTTTGCCCTCTGTGCATGCTTGCCACAGAATCCCTCACAGCCACGTTCAGGGCATACTCAGCTTGGCTCTTTCAAAATCCAAGGCCTTCAGGGTGCTCAGTTAAACCTTTAACTCCACAATGCTGTGGAAGTGGACCTTCAGCACAGGGACCTTTCCAGCCTGATCTGCGCTCCTTCCTCTGCGTCTCTGCACAAAACACGGTGCAGGAGAGAACGGCAGGAGGGGCCTGTGTGTCACAGCGCTCTGGATTTGTGACCCTTCAGCTCCACAGAGATGCAGGTTAAGTGAAAAAGCCAAAATGTTTATTGATGGGATTCAAAGCAAAGGGATGAGCTGAGGGGCAAAAAAGGGGATGGGTCTGAGGGCTGGGGGATGGAGCTGTGAAAAAGGAGGGAGAATGGAGGGAAAAAGAAGGAATGGGCAAGGTCTTAGGGCTGGAGGCAGGGAGCTGTGAAAAGGGAGGGAAACTGGTGGGAAAATGAAGGGATGGGCAGTGCCTGAGGTCTGGAGGCATGGAGCTATCAAAAGGGAAAGAGAATGGAGGGAAAAAGAAGGGATGGAAAGTGTTTGAGGGCTGCAGGGAGGGAGCTATCAAAAGGGAGGGAAAGTGGAGGGAAAAAGAAGGGATGGGCAGTTTCTGAGGGCTGCAGGGAGGGAGCTGTCAAAAGGGAGGGAGAGTGGAGGGAAAAAGAAGGGATGGGTAGTTTCTGAGGGCTGCAGGGACAGAGCAATCTACAGGAAGGGGGAGGGCTGAAGCCATGCGAGCTTCCCACAGGCTCAGCTGTGCCAGTTGTCAGCTGTGCCTGGAGCTCCAGCTGGTCTCTTCTGGTTTCAGCGTAGTCTTGTCTTCCATGGCATCTTATACGAAGACTGGTTCTCCTAAAGCAGCAGACGAGCGAACTTCTGCTGTTCTTTCAATAAATGTCTGCTGAAAAACTGTGTTCCTCTGAGAAGGGTTGTCATCTCTTCTCAGGGCTTGAAGTGCTGGAAGAGAGGGGGACAGAGCCATGATCAGACCCCAGATCTGTGGCAGTCCTAGGAGAAAGTCCTGCCAGAGCCATGCTAGCCTGCTCTTGCTGTGGCCACAAGAGTGAAGAGGCCAACAGGATCAGCTGCAAGGTCCTGGTCACCCCACACAAATCCACCCCCCACACCCCTGAAATCTCTCTGTGATATTCCCACACCACCAAGGTGTCCACACAGGGAGAGAAGCCCTCCGAAGCCGGGGCAGAGATTGCAGCTCCCTGCATGGGCATTTCAGATCCCCCAGTGCCAGCCCCTCACTGCCAGCCCTCACTCACCCTCGATGAAGGCCTGCAGCTCTTCCTGCTACGCCCTCAGGTGCTCCCCGGCCATCCCTGGGAACACAGAGCCTGTCAGGGCCCCGGCGGCACAGCTCCCTGCCAGCGGCGCTGCCAGCCCTGTGGCCACACGCCCTCCCGCCCCGGCAGGGCTCAGCCCCAGCCCTTGCCACATCCTGACTCAGCCCAAGGGCACGGCTGCCAGAGGCCGGCAGCAGCCCCGAGGGCAGCCGGGGCTCCAGGGCGCCGGGCCCGGGTGCCGCTGCTGGGGCAGCAGCAGCCGGGGCTGGGGCCGAGCTGCAGAGGGCCAGGAAGGCAGCCAGCGCTCATGTCTCACCAATGAACCTGACGGCCGCCTCTCGCACGGACTCTTGTGGGCTGTCCACGTACGGCAGGGTCCGGCGCAGGTGCTCGGCTGCTCGGCTCTCGTCCTGTGCCAGCTGCAGAGAGCGGCAGGAGGGAAGGGTTGGCGCGGGCTCTGCCCCTCGGCCGGGCACTGCCTGCGGCCAGCCCCGGCCTCCCGTGCCCGCCCAGTCCTGTGCCCGGCCCGCAGCCCCACTGGGCTGGGGCTCCATCGGCAGCCGACTTGGGCCCACAGGAGCCTGGAGAAGAAGCCGTGCAGCCCAGGGAAGGGAGCAGCGTGTGGGGCACAGGCTGGCGCCCCTGGGTGCAGCACTGGGTCACAGGTGCCAGCCCCACACACTGAGCTCTGGGGGCTTCTCAAATTTGGGCTTCTCCAGCCCGTTCTTACCAGACACTCAGCAAACTTCCACAGCTGCTCCTTCCTCACCAGCTGCTTGAGATTCCTCCTCTTGAGGAACTCGGCCACACGAAGCAGCGTTTCCCGAGAGGCCTGGAGAGCAGCAGAGATGCAGAGATGGCACTGCAGCCGAGGGCACAGGACTCTTGTCTGGGTGACAGGGCCCAGAGGAAGCCGCAGCCTGGGAGGTTCCAGGACAGGAGGAAGCTGATGCCCCTCCCAGGGATGCACCGGCATCACAGCAAACCTCACCTTCGCCACACGCCAGTTCTCATCATGGCAGTGGATGAAGAGTGGAAGCAGGCTCTGGTTCAAAACCTTCTCCAGAGGCTTCTTTCCCTCATCCACTACCAAGTCCATTGTCATGAAGAAGAGGTCAAGGGAGAGCAACTGCATATGGCTGTGGTCCTGGAGGGAAAGAAATGAAAAAGACCTTAATACCAATTCCTCCAGGCTCACCTATGCAAAGGCCCAGAAATCTGTAAGACACAAAGTTTCTGGGCAGCAGCCAATGCCCGTGGCTGGGGGCACAGAGCCTTACGTGATCAAAGAGCAGCAGGAGTGCCTGAGCCAGCTTCAGAGCAGTGGTGCTGCATATCACGATGTCTTTATTCTTCAGCATATTGATCAACACACGGAGGGTCATGCCAACCACATCTCCATCTATATCACCCAGCAGGTCCTGAAGGCGTTGAGACAGGCTGCACATCTTTATGGCCTGTTTGGAACACAAGGCTGTGCTGGGAAGCCCTGAACGGCTGCAGCGCCAAGACCACCCTGGCACTGCAACCCCACCCTGCTGCTGCTGGGCCCAGAGGCCAAAGGCCTGTCCCAAAGCACTCAGGCAGGTGAGGCAAGAGAGCTGGGAGCAGCTGCCTCAGCTCCTGAAGCCCAGCCAGCCCAAGGGGCTGCTTTGCCCAGCACAGCTTCAGCTGCTGCCCCGTTCTCACCATCGAGGGTTCCTTGCTGAGCACCACGAGGCCTCTGAGTGCCAGGCGATGCCTCTGCCTGCACTCGCTCTGCAGCTGCCTTGACGCAATCTCAAGGACACCGTCACCGTATGTAGTCAAATCTAAGTACTCAAGGACCTGAAAGGCACAGGGCAGTGACAGGGGAGCCGGCCGGCAGGAGCCTGGAATTGCGCAGGGCTGGGCCCAGGCAGCAGCACAGGGCGCGGGCACCGTCCCAGGCAGCTGTGGCTATGCAAGGGGACAGGGCTGGCAGGCAGCTCAGCGAGGTAGTGCTGGCCATGGGGCTCACCTCCACAAGGAATGCCAGGAAGGGCAGATCCCAGGGTGGCTTATCCCTGGCGAGTGCCTTGAGCAGGTGGAGTGCAATGCGGATACAGAAGGGGACCAATCCATGGCGCATCTCCCTGTCAGGGGGAAAACAGCACCAAGACTTGAGGTTTGGGGGGGAAAATCTCTGCCATGAATGACTCACAGAGATCTGGCCTTTCCCCAGCATCCTTGGAGGGATCATGGGTGCTTTGGGAGTTGGCTTCTTTTGGGCACCCTCCTCTATCAGCCGTTTCCAGTCTGCTCAGCCATCCCTCAGTGACGAGGCCTTCTGGCCATGACCACGGGGACTATGAGGGGCACAGGGCACACATTTCAGAGGCAGTGGGGGGAAGGGGCTCTCACCTGGCCAGCAGACCCACGGCATTGTGCTGGGTGTCAGCACAGAGGAGTGTGTCCCAGCCACCCTTGCGCTCCATAGCCATCAACTCTTTGGAACACCCCAGTCGGCAGAGCAGAGATTTCATGGCCTGCACTGCAAACCTGTGTGCAGAGCAAAGCCCAGGTCACACTGGGTGCACTGGTGTCAGCCACAAGGGCATGGGAAGGACAGGAGGACTGGCACCTGTTGGGGTTGCTGGGAAGGCGGTGTTCCTCCTGGCATGCTCTCCAGAAGCTGTCAAATTCCACTGGTGGCATCAGCTGTGTGGTGATGACAACTTGGAACAGCAGAGCCACAAACAGACGAGGGGTATAAATGATCATCGCCTCGTGGCACTGAGGCATCTGGACCATCACCCAGAGCACCAGAGTTGCCTGCAACAGAAGCACATCAAGACAGCACTCAGTGCCAAGATGTCCATCGGGCAGGGCCCGAGGGGAGATGCACGGGGAGCAGCGGGCCCGGTGTCCCCTGAGCCTGCCCCTAGCCCAGGTTTCAGCCCAGGGCCTGAAGCAGGGAGAGGACAGAGATCTCCCGGGGAAGCAAGCTCCAGGTGATCAAAGGTCAGCTCCAGAAACTCACGCTCAAGGGAAAAACGTCCTTGTTGTCCCCATCAGAGGTGCAGATGTTGCAAAGTGGCCAGTTCTCCATCACACATAGCAGTATTGGCGCCACTTTCTTCACTGCTGCTCCTGATGAGGCTATGGCTTGCCACATCATGGCAGCAGCTCTGTGGGATCAGAGCTCTGTGTCAGGGGTGTCTCAGTCACAGAGCCATGCCCTGTGTAGCTGTGGGGTCCCAGGTGACAAAGCCCCAGTGCCCTGAGGGGCAGGGAGGGAGCATTGGCAGCAGTCTCAGGAAACAGAGGGGCCCGAGGCTCCTGGACCTCTCTGCCTGTTGGGCAGAGCCCATTGGACAGGCTGTGCAGGGCGATGGGCCCTAAAGGCCGGTGAGCCCTGAGCTCTCAAGGAATGTGGGTGCTGTACCTGTCACACGATGGGGCACAGCGCAGGAGGGTCAGCACCACATCAATAGGGTCTTCTTCAGCCAGCCTCACAATGTCAGTTTGCTGACTGGCATCCACAGGGACACAGGACACCAGACTCTGGTAAATGTTCCTCACCATGGCTGGTACCTGGAGGAGGCATGGGGAAGACTTGGAGCGCTGTCCAAGGCAGCAACTTCCCCAGCTTCCCCCAAGAAGTGCTTACCGTCCCATCACACTCTGCTGGCCTCAAAGGCTGAGGGGGCCCTGTGGATGTGGCTTGAGGGGGCACAGGATCCTGGGAGACCTCCAGTTCTGGCCCCTGGCTGGTCACCTGCTGCTCAGAAGAAGCCGCTCTCTTGTCAACAATGTCAGAAGAAACACGAGGGTCCTTG
The DNA here is from genome assembly GCF_049639895.1 of Pseudopodoces humilis. Classification (NCBI taxonomy): domain Eukaryota; kingdom Metazoa; phylum Chordata; class Aves; order Passeriformes; family Paridae; genus Pseudopodoces; species Pseudopodoces humilis. The sequence goes on along the minus strand of NC_142207.1, from coordinate 35,969,538 downwards.
AAATAATCCCATATGAGCTCTTGGCTTACAGTGGGAGTGGGTATCCTGTTGGCACTCGCGATGCCCTGAGTCTCTCCAGTGTCATCATCTGGAATGGTCACGTCCTCAGTCTCTGCCATGTCCGCCTGTGCCCTTTCATTCTTCACTGCAGCATCAGAAACTTCTGAGGGCTCAGCTGAATCTGAGCTGACATCAGGCTCTGCCTGGAGCTCCTCCAGCCCTGAGTCAGGCTCAGCTGTGCCCTCAGTTGCTGCTGTGGTGTTGGTCTTTCTACGCCGAATGCGCAGGAATTTGCGGAACCTCTGTGCAGAATGAACAAAGGACAGGGAAGAGAGGCATGTTCCATGGAGTGCTGCAAGTGCAGAGCTGGGCTGAGCAGTGCCAGCAGGCCCAGCCCAGGTGGGGATGGCTGCAGGTACCTTCAGCATTTTGCGGAAGCGGCCACGGGCAGGCTCCTGCTCTTGTCTCTCATCCATGGCTGCATCTGGAAAAGAGCAGCCAGAGCTGAGGGGCTGTGGGAGAGGCCGGAGAACAGAGCCCAGCCCTGCACTCCCCAGGCAGGGACAGCCCTGGGGTGGCTCAGGGGATGGAGCACGGTCACTGGAGGGGGTTAGCCCCAGCCCCTCTTCTGTCCTGTCCTTGGGCATGTTCACATGGGCTGGGCTGGGCTGGGACGGGACGGGACGGGACGGGACGGGACGGGACGGGACGGGATGGGATGGGATGGGATGGGATGGGATGGGATGGGATGGGATGGGATGGATGGGGCCTAGCTGGCTGGAGCCATCATCCCTGTGGCCCAGCTCTGCCACTCACCATCCTGCAGTGGTTGGAACTGCTCCAGCTCTTCCTGCTGTTGTGCTGGGGCAGCTCCAGGGTCTGTCTTTTTGTTCCGTCGGAACACTTTGAACAGGTTGAGGAATCTCCCCGCCATGACACAATCCTGCCTCAAAGGCACCTTAAAGAGAGATGCCTTGGGTAATCTCTGAGAAAACAAACTGTGCAGTTGAGCCTTGAAGGCACCTGCGAGAGAGAAGCCTCAGCAAGGCTACAGGACAGCAAGTCCTGCAGTCGGGTCTCGAGGGCTCCTGCCACAATGACTGGAGGCTCCTTGTAAATGACTGTGGTCACCAGGTCCCACAGTCTCACCTTGAGGACAGAGGTCAGAAGGATGGGAGATGCCTCAGAAAACCTCCAGGTCACCAAGTACCGGAGTCTGGCCTTGAAGGCACCTGCAAAAGAAAAGTCTTGGGAAAGACACGGGCCAACAAAGCCCACAGTCTTGCCCCGCAGGCACCTGCAAAAGAAAAGCCTCGGGAAAGCCACGGGCCACCAAGGCCCGCAGTCTTGCCACGAGGTCACCTGTAGAAGAAACGCCTTGGAAAAGCTCCGGGTAAGACACAAACGAGTGCGCTGTGCGGGGATTCCTCACAGCACCGCTCTGGCGCGTCCTGTCCCGTCGCGTGCACTGAGCACTGTGGCGTTGTCCTGTCACCGCCAGCCCCTATGTCACCACGTGTCACAAAGGGTCCTTGGACACCCTGTCCCTTTCCATTCCACGGTTACCAGGCTGCACCGTGTCACAAAGGGCCCTTGCATACACTGTCACCTGCCCTGGTTCCGCCCCCATCCCCCAAAGTGGCCCAGGTTGAAAGGAATCCCTTGCCCAAAGTGTCTAAGACAGCCTGACAGGATCTTTAGGAACGCCTCAAACCATCAGCAAACGCTGCCCTGCTCTGCAGGCTCAGGGCAGCAGAAGGAGCCCCCAGGGCTGCCGACGCAGCCGCAGCAGGAAGGGCACGGGGCCTTGCACAGAATCTGTACAGGGGCCTGGCAGCTCTGAAATCAGCAAGTGTGGCAGAGTCCCCACCGAGGCAGACCTGCCACCCCATCCGAGCCCTGGCAGTGCTGGTGCCCTTCTCCTGCCCCAGAGACCTGTGCCCCTGGGGGGCTTCTGTGCCAGAGGGCAGCCAAAGCCAAAGCCCACGTGCATTGGGGACTGAGCTCCTTCCTGCAGGGGCTGTTGGCAGGAACATTTGGAACAACTGCTGGCAACTCTTAGTCTTGGTCAGATTAATTACATTAATTGGAATTATTTTCCCATTGAAGTAATTTCCTGCAGCTCAAAAAACATCTTTGTTGGGAAGGCACAGAAGGATCTGGCAGACTTCACCAATTAATTGGAATGGCCGGAGAATGTGAAAGATGTGCAAGTTTGCTTCCCATCTCAAAGCAGCAAGTCCTTTGCCTTAACATCATCCATCAAGAGTCACTTTACAAAATACAGCACTGCACAGAAGCTAAAAAAAGGCCATTCTTTGGTTTGCAAACCTTTGCTTTTCTATGGAGGGATGATAATATCCTAATTCTCTGAAGGATTAAAGCTCTCAAGGAATGAAAGTCCACTCAGTATTACAAAAGTAGTCCAAACAATTGAGTTGATTGCAAAAAAGGCTAATCCTTCCCCTGGTACAGATATCTAGGTGGCCAATAAATTTCAGCTCTCCCCTCTTCTTTTTTGCATGAGAACCAGGATCACTAACAGGAAAAGTCACAGATATTCCTTATGTCCTCCATAACCAAGGCTGTGCCAAACCACGGATGATGCCGTCAAACTGACTCAAATTCCAGTCTAGAACTCTCACTTCCAGACAACTCCTTCCCCAACACACCCACCAACACCAACGCTCCCAAAACACACTCACAGAACTCCTCAACACCCCACCAGGACCCCCAGCTGTCCCCATCCCTCCACAGAGCTTTCCCACCCTCCAGCAGAGCCCCTGGTTCCCTGCACATGCCATGGGATGGCACTCAGCAGGATCTGCTCCAAGGCCTTCCGTGGTAGCAAGCTCAGGCTGCCAGGCCAATGGTTCCTGGATCATCCTTCCCACGGCCCCTTCCTGTGCACGGCTCTTCCATTTACACCTTTGAGCTCAGCCTGGACTTCTCCCCTTAAGCAGGATTGCTGTTAAAGGATGGAGAGCAGCCTGGCAAGCTCTTTCTCCAGCTCCCTCTTTACTCTTGGGGCAGCTAGAACACTGCACAGGAAAGCAACTGGTGCCACAAGGAGTGGGCGACGTCAGGGGAGATCACTCAGGACTGCTATATCCTGAGGGAACACCGCTGGGCTTGACCTTTGGGTACCTGCACAAACTTCAAGGCAGCCGCCTTAGTTTCCAGGACAGCCCTGTGCTGGCCAGCATCCTGACGTGGATGCTGGACTGCTGCAAGGCGCTGCTGGGAGCCAGCAGGACAGGACTGGCTGTCTTGTTTACATGTTGAAAATGCGTTAGATTGTATTTAGCTAGAAATTTAGGGATCCCTGAATTTGGTAAGGAGCTGCACCATTATAAGCTAAGAAATTATTTTTGATTCTGTATTTTAGCTGTTTTGTAGCATTTAATTTTGTCTCAATACAGCAAAGTAGAGGCCCTTCTTTTGGTTTGGATTCTTTGGGGAATTGTTTCCCATCTGAAAGGAAGACTCTGTGAAGGCAGCGGTTGTCCAGGCCACAAATACAGGTCATGAAGAAACAAAAGATGTGGCTGAGACCTCTCACATCCCACACTAAGGAGTCAGCCAAGGGAAAGGAGCTTTTGGGAGTCATGCCTGGGGGAGGAGGGACAGGCAGTGGGGTTATGGCTGTCTCTTAGCTGGGGGACACGGCTCAAAGGGCAGATGGCTGAGGTTTTGGTGTTGGACTGCTGCTGCCCAGAGGATCCACTGCTACTGCAGAACTTTTCCATCACTGTGTCTCTTTAATGTGGGTGAGCCTCTGCTCCCAGGTGTGGCCATGTAACTGGGTCCTTTCAATACCCAATCACTCTGGGAGGGATCCTCACCATGTGCTTGGGTGCCTGAGGGGAAAACTGGGACCCTGACTACCTCTGAAAGGGAGCGTTTCATGGCTGCTTGTGGGAGCCCAGCAGCTGCTGCTGTTGCCAGGATATTACACAGGTGATAGCCAGGGAACACCCAAAACAATCCCCCCCTCCACCTTTTTTCTCCTTCCAGGGCTGCCCAGACCCTGCTGTTTCTGCCCTGCTCTGAATTTTTAGTACGCTTTTAGCTCAACATCCCTGGGTGTGCCCAGCCTCATGCTGCTCCTGCCACAGCTTTGAGCTCATTGCTAAACTGTTTGCCACCCCGGGCCTGCACTCCTCTGCTGTTCCACCCTGGCCCCTCGAGGTTCCTGCTATAGTCCATTTCACCAACTTTATATCGCCCCACATTCGGGTGCCCAAACGACTGCAGTGGGTCGACCCTGGCTGGGTGCCAGCTGCCCACTGTCACTCTGTCACTCTCTTTCCCACTGGGACGGGGAAGAGGCTAAGACAGAGAACAGCCAGCAGGGTGAGATAAGGCAGTTTTATTACAGTAAAATAAAGAACTAAGCAGAGATCTGTGCTTGCATGGGCTGAAGAGAAAAAAGTCACTCTCTACTTCCCATCAGCACCGATGTTTGGACATTTTCTGAAAAGAAGGGCTTCAGCACGTGTAACGGTTCCTCCAGAAGGCAAACACTGAAAACTGAGAAATACCCGCCCCCTTCCTCTTCTCTCCCTTAGATTACATCTCTGAGCTGTTGTCATAAGGTATGGAATATCCCTTTGGCTTATTTGGGTCAGTTGGCTTGGTTGTGTCCTCTCCCAGCATCTTGCCCACTCCCATCCCCTTTGATGGGGGAAGGAATGTCAGAGGGACAGCACTGCCAGGCAATAGCCAAAACACTGGTCTGTTCTCAACACCCATCCAGGTACCAATGCAAAGCACAGCGCTGGAAGGGCTGTGAACTTTACCTTGGTCAGGACCCATACAGGTGCTATGGAAAGTTTTGGATTCTGGCATGTGCGTGCCCTTCTGCACCTCAGGCCAGACCGTCCTGACAAAACCCTTTCAACAACCAGTAGAATTGCATATTCTAAAAACAGGGGAACCTACCTCAAGCCCTACACAGTCAGCTAAGAATATCTCTGCTGCTGCTACAAAAATTCACTACTTACCAACAAAACACAAATGTGCAGATGAAATGATCCCAGCCTCTGTAGAAATGATTCTTAATGTATTAAGACCTTTTCTGAGAGGGACCCCAACTGAACTAAGAGATTGTTTAGTTGGGAGATGACACAAAGTCTGGGAAGACGTAGTGCGCAGCGATGCTTTGAACTGCCTGCAAACCCCAAGAAAATCAATCCCAACATGGGGAAACCTCCTGTATCTCATGATGTCTCATTCACCGACACCTGAGCCAAACACATGAAGTATGTGTAAAGCTAAAGGTGTAGAGCTGTCACTGTGAAAACAGGAATGGAAATAGAAGGAAACACAAAGGTAGACAGGTAAGTGTGAGAAAGGAGCAAGGCTGAAAGTGGAGAAGATTGCTGGGAAGCCTGGAAGAAAGTAGATTACACACCATCTGAGAACAGGAAAGGCGTCTGGTTTCTTCCCAGCTTGCAAGCCTTGAGAAAACTAAGAAACTGTCAGGCCCATGGATTTATTAGAGGCCTGCAGCCGTGTTGCTTGTGAAGGACTGAAGAGATTGTCACACTGTTGAACACCGTCAGGTTCATGGGTGAGCCACAAGCCCGGGCTCCCTCTCCGCCCCATCGCAGCTCGGCCCCGGCCCCAGCTGCTGTCCCGGCAGTGGCACCCGGGCCCAGCGCCCTGGAGCCCCGGCTGCCCTCGGGGCTGCTGCCGGCCTCTGGCAGCCGTGCCCTTGGGCTGAGTCAGGATGCGGCAAGGGCTGGGGCTGAGCCCTGCCGGGGCGGGAGGGCGTGTGGCCCCAGGGCTGGCAGCGCCGCTGGCAGGGAGCTGTGCCGCCGGGGCCCTGACAGGCTCTGTGTTCCCAGGGATGGCCGGGGAGCACCTGAGGGGGCAGCAGGAAGAGCTGCAGGCTCTCGTCGAGGTTGAGTGAGGGCTGGCAGTGAGGGGCTGGCGGGGGGGAGCTGCCATCCATGAGTGAGCTGCGGAGAGTTTTTCTCCCTGTGTGGACAAGGGGTGGTGTGGGAATATCACAGAGAGATTTCAGGGACATGGGGCAGGGATTTGGGAAGGGGGTGGATTCATGACCCGGACCTTGCAACTAATCCTTTCGGCCCCTTCACTCTTGTGGCCACGACAATAGCAGGCTGGCAGGACTTTCTCCTAGGATTCCAGCTCATCCCTTTGCTTTGCATCCCATCAATAAACAGTTTGGCTTTTTCACTTAACCTGCATCTCTGTGGAGCTGAAGGGTCACAAATCCAGAGCTCTGTGACACACAGGCCCCTCCTGCCGTTCTCTCCTGCACCGTGTTTTGTGCAGAGACGCAGAGGAAGGAGCGCAGATCAGGCTGGAAAGGTCCCTGTGCTGAAGGTCCACTTCAACAGCATTGTGGAGTTAAAGGTCTTGCTGATCTTAAAAACGAGATTCACTTAATAAATTTTAAAAAGAATTTAATATAAACAAAAGACAATTAGGAGACAAAAGAAATAAAGCAAAGGGTTAAAATGGCCGGGTGCCCTGGCGCCTTGCCAGGAACACACCTGGTATCTCAGGAACACTCTTTTTATCCCCCCCTACTGTGAAGATTTAATGCATATTCAAAGCGTCCCCTCCCTGGTTCCGCCTTCTTAGATCATGCTTTTGTACAATTTTTATTTTCTGCTGGTCAGCATTTATTTTTGCTGGTCATCATTATTCTTGCTGGTCATCATTATTTTAGAGTTTGGTTTCCTTTCTTTTTGCAAATGGTCAGGGTAGATAACAGTCCAGGCCCGTCATCCTTCCCCTGAGGGCAGCTGGGTTTCCTATCTTCCACTGATAACAGTTTGGGCTCTATTGTGCTGGTAACAGCTTGGGCCCCACTGTCCTTGCCCTCTGGGGTTTCCTTGCCTTGTACCTAGGAAATTCTTTTAAGTTTAAGACTTGTTAGCAAGAAAAAAAGTACATACATAGCTAAAAAGTATTTAACATATAAGATTCATCTGCGAAAGCCAATATCACAATACAAATTTATAACAGTTTCTTTAGGGTCCCCAAAACCCTGTTCTCTAATAACTCAAATATCTCACTGCTGCCATGGGTTACTTTACCAGTTCCTAGCAAGATTTTTATCACTGTCTGGGTGGCTTTATTATCTTTTGTGCTACAAAGGAAACAGAGTCCCCACTTGGGGATCCTCCACCTAAATACCCGCTGGAGCCAAGTCTTGACAGACTACACATCGAAACACATCCATACAATCCATACAATCACAACCTTTCTTTAAACAGAGAAAGTCTTTCTCCCTGGCTCTCCAATGCCCCTGATTCCTAGGCATGTAAGCTTAATCAAGAAATGCTAGCAGTCAGCAGCTGTAACTCCTGTCACTAGATGGTGGCGTCTCCCATTAAAGAATGTTAAAAATGAAATTCAGTCTAATTTTATCAATAAGGATTTTATGGAAAAATCTGTAAAATCTAATTATGGAAACAACCACAATCACTGTCAGCGTTGAGCCCAGGATAGGCACTGGGTGAACTCTGAATCAGCCTCTGCCACACTGATTCCCCCAAGTTCACAACTTGTCTTTGGGAGAGCGGTGTTTTATACAGGTTTTTTTCAGCTTGAAGCTGTGCAGTTCCAGTTTCTTTCTTTTTCTTGTGTTGTTACATATTCATATTTCTCCTGCTGCACTGCTGATGAGTTTTCTGAGAAGAAGATGAAGTTTGAGTGGTTTTTCAGGAAGCAGGCTTTGAGATGTAGAATCGTGGTGAGTTTTTTTTTTTTAGTCTGTGTAGTTTTTTTTGGGAAACCAACATTGAGATGTATGGTCCTGGAGAATCACATCAGGTCGGTATCAGGCGTTAATCACCGGGTCGTTAGAGCACTAATCTTGCTTGGGTAGACCCAGCTCTTCTCAGTGTTCTCTTAATTGCTGGGTCATTCTCTTGCAAATTCCTGCTTTTCCAGCAGCTGCTTTTGCAATCTTAAATTGCTTGTGGTATTTTTTACATAAAACATGCTTTTATATTCAATTTTATATGTGTACAATACAGCACAAATTATACCAACATATATTACACAACCATACGCTCCACTGCCCAAACCCTGTCCCTGTTCTCTTACCCACACTCAAGCATGCATCCATTTTGCACTCACACCTGCTCAAAACACCATGGGTTTTTGAGCTCTGGGCATCCCATCCTCATTGCCAAGAACATCATGGGTGCTGGAAGATGCCCGTGCACAAAATTGCAAAGCAACTCTTATTTTATTAGTTGCTGTTGCAAATAAAACCTACCAACCCCTGGACTGGTGAAAAGCCACTGAGCAGCGGCAGGAGATGGAGCATGGTGCTCCAATGGGAGGGGCAGGCAGGCCATGCACCTTCAGGGCATGCCCTCCATCAAAAAGGTGTGCATTTTGTCCTTCTTGCCTCTCCACTGCAGAACCAAGCCTCCTATCTTCTCCCCTGGAGTGGAATTTTCCCAGTTACCATGTCATCTCCCCCTTGGCCTGTACATGAGGTAAGGTCACCATGCCAATAACAGCCTCATTGTTACTGTTCCTCTTTCACAGGTTAACTGCCCATCAATTGATCCATCCATTGTTCCTCTTCAGGGTCAAATTCCCAGCAGTTAACCCATAAGGTTTCCTTCAAAGTCTGTTCTTCGCCATCCTGTTGATGTGCACAACAGAGGACCAAATACGGCAGGGCCTTAGACACAACTTTGGTCCCTGACACACACAGGCTCCTTGTCCCACTACTGGCCTTCAGTAACACCTTGAACTCCACAATGCTGTGGAACCGGGCCTTCAGCACAGGGACCTTTCCAGCCTGATCTGCGCTCCTTCCTCTGCGTCTCTGCACAAAACACGGTGCAGGACAGAACGGCAGGAGGGGCCTGTGTGTCACAGAGCTCTGGATTTGTGACCCTTCAGACAGATGCAGGTTAAGTGAAAAAGGCAAACTGTTTATTAATGCAAGGTGAAGCAAAGGGATGAACTGGAAAGGGAAAGAAGGGGATGGGCATGGACTGAGGGCTGGAGGTAAGGAGCTGTCAAAAGGGAGGAAGAATAGAGGGGAAAAAGGGGATGGGCACAGTCTGAGGGCTGGAGGGAGCTATCTACAGGCTGGGAGAGGGCTGAAGCCCCGTGAGAATCCCACAGGCTCAGCTGTGCCAGTTGCCAGCTGTGCCTGGATCTCCAGTGGCACTGGGAGGTGGTGTCCTCTTCAGTGTCTCCTGCTGCTGTTCTTGGGACACTTGTTCACTGGCAAACTGAGCTTGGATATTCAGGTTGCTGTGGGATGGAGAGGTGTCTTTCCTCGGGGCTTCAGTGGCTGGAAGAGAGAGGACGAGAGGCACAGTCAGGGCATGCATCTGCAGGGATCCTAGGAGACATTCCTGCCAAGGACATTCCACCTGGCTCTTGCAATGGCCACAAGAGAGGACCAGACAACAGGATCAGCCAGAAGGTGCTGGCCACAACTCCCACCCATGTCCCTGAAATCTCTCTGCTCTCTGCCCACACCATCCTCACCCAGACAGGGAACGAAGCACTCTGCAGCTGGGCCAGGGATTGCAGCTTCCTGCCCAGGCATTGCAAGTGCCCCCTGCCAGCCCCCAGTGCCAGCCCGCTGCTCTCACTCACCCTCACTGAGGGTCTGCAGCTCTTCCTTGTGCGCCCTTGTGCATGAACATCCCGACCGTCCCTGGGAACACAGAGCCTGTCAGGGCCCCGGCGGCACAGCTCCCTGCCAGCGGCGCTGCCAGCCCTGGGGCCACACGCCCTCCCGCCCCGGCAGGGCTCAGCCCCAGCCCTTGCCGCATCCTGACTCAGCCCAAGGGCACGGCTGCCAGAGGCCGGCAGCAGCCCCGAGGGCAGCCGGGGCTCCAGGGCGCCGGGCCCGGGTGCCGCTGCCGGGACAGCAGCAGCCGGGGCTGGGGCCGAGCTGCGGCAGGGCGGGGAGGGAGCCCGGGCTCGTGGCTCACCCATGAAGCTGACGGCTGCCTCTTGCAGGGACTCCTGTGGGCTGTCCAGATAAGGCAGTGCCCGGCGCAGGTGCTCGGCTGCTCGGCTCTCATCCTGTGCCAGCTGCAGAGAGCGGCAGGAGGGAAGGGTTGGCGCGGGCTCTGCCCCTCGGCCGGTCGCTGCCTGCGGCCAGCCCCGGCCTCCCATGCCCGCCCAGCCCTGAGGCACCGGGCAGCAGCCCCACTGGGCTGGGGCTCCATCGGCACCTGGCTCTGGGTCACAGGAGCCTGAACAGGAACCCGTGTGTCCCAGGGAAGGGAGCAGCGTGTGGGGCGCAGGCTGGCTCCCATGGGTGCAGCACTGGGTCACAGCTGCCAGCCCCACACACTGAGCCCTGGGCACAGGGAGCTTCTCCAGGCTGAGGCTGAGGACGTCCTTTACCACACATTCGGTGATCTTCGACAGATCCTCTGTTGGCAGCACCCACAGGAGCTCTGTGTTCTTCAAGAACGTGGCAGCACAGTGCAAGGTTTCCCGGGAGGCCTGGAGAGATGCAGAGATGCCATTGCTGCCCAGGGCACAGGAGTTGCATCCCTGTGCCAAGGCCAGGAGGAGGTTGCAGCCTGGGAGGCAGCAGGGCAGGAGGCAGCCGAGCCCCCTCCCAGAGATCCACCAGCATCACACAAAACCTCACATCTGCCACGCGCTGGTTCTCATTGTGGCAGTGCCAAATGAGCGGGAGCAGGCTCTGCTTCACAATCCTCTCCATTGCCTTTTTTCCCTCTTCCACTACCAGGTTCATCGTGTTGCGGAAGAGGTGAATGGAGAGCACCTGCACGTGGCTTTTGTCCTGGAGGAAAGAAGAAGGAAAAGATCTCAGCGCCAACTTCTCCAGCCCACCTGGGCAAAGGCCTGAAAATCCACAGGCCCAAAGTTTGTGTGGGCAGTAGCCAGTACCCGTGGCCGGGGCACAGAGCCTTACATGGTCAAAGAGGAGCACAATTGGCTCAGCAAGCTTGGGGGCAGTAGTCCTTGATAAACGAAGACTTTTTCTCTTGAGTATATTCGTGAACACAGACAGAGACATGCTGACCACTTCTCCGTCTGCGTCACTCAGCAGCTGCAGGAAGCTTCGACACAGGCTGCGTATAGGTCTGGCCTGTTTGGAACACAAGGCTGTGCTGGGAAGCCCTGAACGGCTGCAGCGCCAAGACCACCCTGGCACTGCAACCCCACCCTGCTGCTGCTGGGCCCAGAGGCCAAAGGCCTGTCCCAAAGCACTCAGGCAGGTGAGGCAGGAGAGCTGGGAGCAGCTGCCTCAGCTCCTGAAGCCCAGCCAGCCCAAGGGGCTGCTTTGCCCAGCACAGCTTCAGCTGCTGCCCCGTTCTCACCATCGAGGGTTCCTTGCTGAGCACCACGAGGCCTCTGAGCGCCAGGCGACGCCTCTGCCTGCACTCGCTCTGCAGGTGCCTTGACACGATCTCAAGGACACAGTACCCACAGTCACTCAAGTTCAGGCAATCCAGGACCTGAAAGGCACAGGGCAGTGACAGGGGAGCCGGCCGGCAGGAGCCTGGAACTGCGCAGGGCTGGGCCCAGGCAGCAGCACAGGGCGCGGGCACCGTCCCAGGCAGCTGTGGCTATGCAAGGGGACAGGGCTGGCAGGCAGCTCAGCGAGGTAGTGCTGGCCATGGGGCTCACCTCCACAAGGAATGCCAGGAAGGACAGATCCCAACGTGCCTCCTCCCTGATGAGCCTCCGGACAAATTGGTGTGCCACATGGTAACACAAGGGCGTCAAGTCATGGCGCATCACCCTGTCAGGGGGAAATGGCACCAAAACACTGAGGTGGGGGGTGGGGGGAGGCCAAACCTCTCCCAGGGATGACTCACGGAGATCTGGCCTTTCCCCAGCATCCCTGGGGGGACCATGGGTGCTTTGGGACCATGGGGCTCCTTCTGGGCACCCTCCTCTCAGACTTCTCCAGTCTGCTCAGCCATCCCTCAATGGCAAAGCCCTCTGGCCATGACCACAGGGACTGTGGTAGGGCAACCTGGGCACAGGGCACACATTTCAGAGGCAGTGGTGAGAAGGGGTTTCACCTGGCCAACAGACCCACGGCATAGTGCTGGGTGTCAGCATGGAGCAGCGTTTCCCAGCCACACTTGCGCTCCATGGCCATCAACTCGTTGTCATAGTGCAGAAAGCAGAGCAGAGCCTTCATGGCCTGCACTGCAAACCTGTGTGCAGAGCAAAGACCAGGTCACACTGGGTGCACTGGTGTCAGCCACAAGGGCATGGGAAGGACAGGAGGACTGACACCTGTTGGGTTTTCTGGGAAGGCGGTGTTCCTCCTGGCATGCTCTCCAGAAGTTATCAACCTCTGCTGGCATCAGCTGTGTGGTGGTGAAAACATGGAACAGCAGAGCCGCAAAGAGAGAGTCGGAATAATGCATCATGGCCTCATGGCTCTGAGGCACTTGCATAATCACCCAGAGCACCAGAGTTGCCTGCAAAGGAAGCACACCAAGACAGCGCTCAGTGCCGAGGCGCCGATGGGGCAGGGCCCGAGGGGAGATGCAGGGGGAACAGTGGGCCCGGTGCCCCCTGAGCCTGCCCCTAGCCCAGGTTTCAGCCCAGTGCCTGAGGCAAGGAGAGGATGAAGAGCTGCTGGAGAAGCGACCTAGGGGACAGGCACGGCCAGTTCCAGAAACTCACAGCCAGAGCAAAAACGTCCTTGTTGTCCCCATCAGAGGTGCAGGTGCTGCAAAGTGGCCAGTTCTCCATCACATGGAGCAGTGTAGGCAGCACTTTCTCAACTGTTGGTCCTGATGAGGCTATGGCTTGCCACATCATGGCAGCAGCTCTGTGGGATCAGAGCTGTGTGTCAGAGGTGTCTCAGTCACAGAGCCATGCCCTGTGTAGCTGTGGGGTCCCAGGTGACAAAGCCCCAGTGCCCTGAGGGGCAGGGAGGGAGCATTGGCAGCAGTCTCAGGAAACAGAGGGGCCCGAGGCTCCTGGACCTCTCTGCCTGTTGGGCAGAGCCCATTGGACAGGCTGTGCAGGGCGATGGGTCCTAAAGGCCGGTGAGCCCTGAGCTCTCAAGGCACGTGGGCCCCATACCTGTCACATGATGGGGCACAGCGCAGAAGGGTCAGCACCACATCGTCCGGGTGTTCTTCAGCCAGCCTCACGATGTTAGTGGCCAGCCTGGCATCCACCGTAACGGAGCACATTAGACGCTGGTGGATGCTCCGTACAATAGCTGGCACCTAGAGTAGGAATAGGGAAGAGTTGGAGCACTGTCCAAGGCAGCAACTTCCCCAGCTTCTCCCAAGAAGTGCTTCCCTTCCTGCCACACTGTGCTGGCCTCAAAAGCTGAGGGGGCCCTGTGGATGTGGCTTGAGGGGGCACATGATCATGGGAGACCTCCAGTTCTGGCCCCTGGCTGGCTGCCTGCTGGTCAGAAGGAACACCCCCCCTTTCAAAAACTTCCATATTAGGTGCATGACTCATGGTGGGAGGGGGCATAGTGTCAGTATTTGTGATGCCCTGAGTCTCTCTGGTGTTTGGAATGGCCATGTCCTCAATCAGTGCCACATCAGAGTTTGCCCTGTCATCACTCACCACAGCGTCAGAGTCTTCTGAGGGCGCAGCTGAATCTGGGCTGACATCAGGCTCTGCCTGGAGCTCGGTCAGCCCGGAGTCAGGCTCAGCTGTGCCCTCAGTTCCTATGGGGCTGATCTTTCTATGCCGAATTGGCAGGAACTGGCGGAACCTCTGTACAGAATGACCAAAGGACAGGGAAGAGAGGCATGTTCCAAGGAGTGCTCCATGTGCAGAGCTGGGCTGAGCAGTGCCAGCAGGCCCAGCCCAGGTGGGGATGGCTGCAGGTACCTTCAGCATTTTGCGGAAGCGGCCACGGGCGGGCTCCTGCTCTTGTCTCTCATCCATGGCTGCATCTGGAAAAGAGCAGCCAGAGCTGAGGGGCTGCAGGAGAGGCCGGAGAACAGAGCCCAGCCCTGCACTCCCGAGGCAGGGACAGCCCTGGGGTGGCTCAGGGGATGGAGCACGGTCACTGCCAGGGGTCAGCCCCAGCCCCTCTTCTGTCCTGTCCTTGGGCATGTTCACATGGGCTGGGATGGGCTGGGACGGGACGGGACGGGACGGGATGGGCTGGGATAGGCTGGGATGGGCTGGGATGGGCTGGGATGGGATGGGATGGGATGGGATGGGATGGGATGCGATGGGATGGGATGGGATGGGATGCGATGGGATGCGATGGGATGGGATGGGATGGGATGGGATGGGATGGGATGGGATGGGATGGGATGGGATGGGATGGGATGGGATGGGATGGGATGGGATGGGATGGGATGGTGCAGGGCCCAGCTGGCTGTAGCTTCAGCCCTGTGGCCCAGCTCTGCCACTCACCATCCTGCCCTTGCTGGAACTGCTCCGGCTCTTCAGGGTGTTCTGCTGGGGCAGCTCCAGGGTCTGTGCTTCTGTTCCGTCGGAACACTCTGAATAGCCTGAAGAATCTGCCCACCATGACAAAATGGGGCCTTGGGAGCACCTTCTAAAGAGATGTTATCAGAAAGCTCCGGCTCACCAATTCCCACACTCTGCTCACAACCTGAGCTGTAGGAATTACACCTCAGAAAAGCTCCGGGTCAGGCACTAATGAGTGGGCTGTGTGGGGGCTCCTCACAGCACCGCTCTGGCGTGTCCTGTCCCGTCGCATGCACCAGGCACTCTGGTGTGGTCTTGTCACCGCCAGCTCTTGTCCATTCCACCGTTCCATTCCACGGTTACCAGGCTGCACCGTTTCACTAATGGCCCTTGCACGCCCTGCCACCTTCCTGGTTCCGCCCCCATCCCCCCAAAGTGGCCCAGGTTGAAAGGAATCCCTTGCCAAAAGTGTCGAAGGCAGCCTGACAGGATCTTTAGGAACACCTCAAACCATCAGCAAATGCTGCCCTGCTCTGCAGGCTCAGGGCAGCAGAAGGAGCCCCCAGGGCTGCCGACGCAGCCGCAGCAGGAAGGCCATGGGGCCTTGCACAGAATCTGTACAGGGGCCTGGCAGCACTGAAATCAGCAAGTGTGGCAGAGTCCCCACCGAGGAAGACCTGCCACCCCAGCCGAGCCCTGGCAGTGCTGGTGCTCTTCTCCTGCCCCACAGACCTGTGCCCCTGGGGGGCTTCTGTGCCAGAGGGCCAAAGCCAAACCCCGCGTGCATTGGGGGCTGGGTTCCTTCCTGCAGGGGCTGTTGGCAGGAGGTCCTGGAGCTATTGCTGGCCACTCCTGCTATCTGTCAGATGATGTTGCTCCTTCCTGGAATGATGTTTTTCATGGAAGGGGTTTGCAGTAGCACAAAACCACCATCAGCTGCTGAGTTTCCTAGGATGGTTAGATTGTACAGAGGCACTGTCCTGTTTCAGTGGGATCTTCCGTGTCTTTTTCTGGGACAAACATTAGTCCAGTCTCTGATGTTCAAGGCTCCAGTTGCTGCGTGTCTGTCTGTGTTACAGCTGATGCAAGGCAAACATTTCCTCCAGACACAGAGTCCTGCTGGAACAGTCACAGAGCTACATCTATTTTTACATTATGTTTGTAATTTTAATTTTTTTTAAGTTTTCCAGAGCCTGCTGACTGTTTTCATGGTTTTCTCTCTACCCCTAGTGCACATTCTCCAGAAATTGTGCTTTCCCATCCTTTTGCATTTATTAAAGTTACCTGCAATGACCAGTCAATCAAAGCCCTGGGAAAACTTTAAACTTCAGGGTGAACCCAGACAAAATATTTATCTCCCACAACTGAAGCCATGAATTGCCAAGTACTGTCCCCAGTACACCTGTAGGTGTGCTGATGCCATTTCAAAGGGGTTGCCAATGAAAACAAATTTTAATATTTTTGTAGTTTCCACTTTAGAATTAAAATCCTTGACTAGAAAAATCACATGTTAAAATTTCTAGGACTCTTACATACCAAAGCTGTCATTTTCACCCTGCATTTTAGAGTCTCTGAACAGTCACACAAGGTTTTAGTTCTAGACACTACAGGAAAAGTCCTTGGTGTTCGGCTATATTTTTATATCAGCATATACTCCTGATGATTATTTCAGGCAGGAGCAGCAAACTCAAGAATGAGCCAAACAGGCTGTTCCTGTGTTCTCATGTCCTGAGTCTCTCTCTCTCTGTGTCACGATGGCACCAAGGCCGCTGCCTTGGGACACCTGAGTGTGGAAGGCGAGCCCGCCCTCAAGCACGGCCATCCAAGTCAGTCACGGGCACAGGCTGCAGCTGAAGCTGCCAAGCATTGCTGTGAGGCTGGCAAGTCAAGAGAAAGCCATTGTGGCCAATTCTGCTGAGGCCTTTTGCCAAACCAAAGGCAGCTGTGCCCACAGCCTCTCCCTGTCTGGCAGCCGGCTGCTGCGGACGCCTCAGTGCGCAGGTGCCGACGTTCGGGCTGCTGCTGTTTCTGTGGGCTCCAGAGCCGCTTGGGCAGCAGCGACTGGGCAGCCCTGATGGAGGAGACATCGCCTCCCTCCCCATGGTGGCAGCAGCTCAGCGGGCCCCGAGCTCTGTGTCAGGGGGGCCTCGGTCACAGCAGCGTGGCCTGGGCAGCCGCGAGGGCCCGGCCTGGCCAGCCCTGCCTCTGCCCTCTGCCCCTTATCTCAGGCACACAGTGGCCGTGGCCTGGCAGTACCCCCCTGCCCTCCATGTCCCCAGCCAGCCCAGCCTGAGCACCTCGGGCTGTCCCCACCCTCCTGGAGGGGTGCTGTCCCAGCCTGGAGGGCTTCTGCTGCAGGCCCGGGAGACACTTTGGGGAAGAGCCAGATCAGCCGGGTGTCAGGAACCAGGCGGCTGCCCAGGGGCTGCTTATGGCCTCTGACACCCAGTTCCTCAGGTCTTCCCACCACCCCGGCCCCTCAGGGGCCTCCTGTCCCCTTGGAGCCTCCTGCCACCCACTCCCTCACACATCCCCCTTGTGCCTTCCCACTGCCTTGTCCCGTCAGGGCCTCCACAGCCCCTCATCCCTTCATGGCCTCCCAGCACCCTGTTCCCTCAGGGTCTCCCCCAGCGTGGCCCGGCAGCAGCGCCGCAGCCCCACAGGAGCTCCAGAGGAGCTGGATCAAGAGGCAGCTGGGAGCCCTCAGCAACCCAGCCAGCACCACACGGGCACGAGGACACAGATGGCACTTCCTGGCTGGGACAGGGGCTGTGCCTTCAGCAGAACCACCAAAGGCCAAGGGGCTTCTGGCCATTTTCCCTGTACCACTGCACACCCCGGCAGGTTGCTGAGCACAAGCACCCTTTTCCCTCTCTTCCCCGATATCCTGCGGACCTTGGGCAGCAAAAGAAAGCACCTGGGATTCTGTGTATTTAGAACCTATCCTATATTTACATACTAAACAAAAACAAAAATAAGGAAAGAACAATTTTGAAGAAAAATAAAATCCTGGCTGGCTCAGGTGGCCCCAGCAGACAGAGCCTCCCAGATCAGCTCTCAGCAGAGCTCCAGCAGCGCATCCAGTCAAGGCCTGAGAGATGAGACTGTGTCCTCTATGCCATGTGGAGCTGATCTTGCAGGTTTCCAAAGATGAAATATTGAGTTCTCTCTGCTGCCTGGAGGATACAAAATTTTTGAATTGCCAGGCTTCTGATGGTGGGGCTGATATTATGTGCCATGTCTTCAAGAGCTGGAAGAGAGGAACAGAGCTGTTAGCGTTCAGGAACACACATAATCACGGAATGATTATATGAAGGTGCTTTACTGAAGAGCTCTGGGTGTCAGGGTTACTGTTGTGGTTTTAAAGTATTAACTAAAAAATTACTAGAAGACTTACTTATTTTTTTGCTGTGAGATATGGATTAGAGCAAGAACAAAACAGGCTTAAAACTTAAAAAGGAATAAAGAAAGTTTATTAACAAAACTACAAGAATAAGAACACCAGAATAAACTTCCAGAAAACCCTTTTTATCCCCTACTACCCACCATTCCCTTGTTCACATGACAACATAGAGACAAAAAAACTTTGAACTTTGGCATTTAAAACAGTCCCAATTCCTGCTAGAGTCTTTTCATTAGTCTTTGTAGAGAAACAGAAGTCTTCTTCTGCAAATCTATGGAGTTTTCCACAAGAAAGCTATTTCTGTTATAGCTGTCTATTTTTCTGATGCCAGCTGCCTGGAAATCCTGTCATCAGTTCACTCCTCCCATTTCACATCACTCTGAGGTGTGTTATGGGTCAATGAATCTAGGGATGTTACTTTTAAGGATGAGTTATTCAAAGGCAGAAGTTCTCTTCATCTGTTTCTGTTAGCTTTTCTGGAAACAGTTTTCTCATTGGCTCTCAAGGCCTCCAATCTTCAACTATTACTTTATCTCACTCTGTTCCAGCACCTCACTGTCGCCCTGAAAACTCAGCTTCTGAGCTTGCTAACATAGTTTTCTAAGGACTTTCCCAGGAGAGTAACTGTAAACATAGATATGTGTACATTCTTTCTGTTACACGTCTTGTGATGGGCATCTCTCATGGCCAGTCCAGTAAGAAGGTGTTATCCTGACCATCCAATCCCTGGCCGTGGTCAGAAGCCTATAAATCCTGGAAAAATAAACTCTGCTCTTTCTTTTCACCACACCTCGACCTGTGTCCGCATGATCTATTCGTCTTCAGCGCTAACACCTCACTGTATCACAATTATTCCACCTTTTGCCCAAAATCCAAACTTTGAACACTCTATTCCTCCCTATATACTCTGTCATGAATTAAAGGAGTTTTTTCAAGACCTTATTGTCCATCTCCATAGATTTAACAGAAAAATATTTCAGCTTATAAATCATCTCCTTATTCTCTACCTTTTCTGAAGCTTCTTTTCTTTACTGTCTCTGATAGTTTATAAAGTCTTTTACATGTTGATTACTCTCTTTTTCTCTCTCTGGATAAAAGGATTAATCTGCAAGTCTCATCTGGGTAATGAAAAGGTTAAAATCTTGCCCAGCCTTTGTAGATGGTTCTGTGATCTCTGCCGGAGCAGGAGCTGTGTGGGATGGAATATTCTTCATGGCTGCTCTGGAGAGTGTGGTCGCTGTCTCAGCCCATCGCAGGTCAAGAGCTTTTTTTTTCCTTTCTTTACTCGGCAGTCTCTGGTGAATTCAGTCACAGCAAAAAAACTGCAGCCGAGCCAGGGACCGGCCTGGCCCGGCCAGAGCCCGGGGCAAGCCCCGCAGGCCCCATCTCCCGGCCGGGAGCCGCTGGGCCCAGCCCAGCCCCTGCCCAGGCTGCATGGCCTGGGCAGAGAACGGGAGGTCAGCTGGAGCTCTGTTACCTTTCACAGCCAGAAAACAAAGAGACCAAGAAATTCTCAGGCTTAGGTCTTAAGGTGGTGTTCACAGGTTGATCTCACTTTTCAATGGTCAAAACTGCTGTCAGTTCTTAGAAATGACTGATAATTGGTCAGGAGGAAAGACTCCCATCAGTCACCAGCAGCTTCAATTTTCCTTAGCTCCCAAAGCTATCTTAAAGGTAAAGCCACCCCATGACAAGGGGTCTCCCCAGAGCTGCCTGATGCCGCCCACTCCTTGTGGCACCAGTTGCTTTCCTGTGCAATGTTCTAGCTGCCCCAAGAGTAAAGAGGGAGCTGGAGAAAGAGCTTGCCAGGCTGCTCTCCATCCTTTAACAGCAATCCTGCTTAAGGGGAGAAGTCCAAGCTGAGCTCAAAGGTGTAAATGGAAGAGCCATGCACAGGAAGGGGCCGTGGGAAGGATGATCCAGGAACCATTGGCCTGGCAGCCTGAGCTTGCTACCGCGGAAGGCCTTGGAGCAGATCCTGCTGAGTGCCATCCCATGGCATGTGCAGGGAACCAGGGGTCTGCTGGAGGGTGGGAAAGCTCTGTGGAGGGATGGGGACAGCTGGGGGTCCTGGTGGGGTGTTGAGGAGTTCTGTGAGTGTGTTTTGGGGGCATTGGTGTTGGTGGGTGTGTTGGGGAAGGAGTTGTCTGGAAGTGAGAGGTCTAGGCTGGAATTTGAGTCAGTTTGACAGCATCATCCGTGGTTTGGCACAGCCTTGGTTATGGAGGACATAAGGAAAATCTGTGACTTTTCCTGTTAGTGATCCTGGTTCTCATGCAAAAAAGAAGAGGGGAGAGCTGAAATTTATTGGCCACCTAGATATCTGTACCAGGGGGAGGATTAGCCTTTTTGCAATCGACTCATTTGTTTGGACTACTTTTGTAATACTGAGTGGACTTTCATTCCTTGAGAGCTTTAATCCTTCAGAGAATTAGGATATTATCATCCCGCCATAGAAAAGCAAAGGTTTGCAAACCAAAGAATGGCCTTTTTTTAGCTTCTGTGCTCTAGTAAAGTGACTCTCAAAGGAAGATGTTAAGGCAAAGGACTTGCTGCTTTAAGATGGGAAGCAAACTTGCACATTTTTCACATTCTCCGGCCATTCCAATTAATTGGTGAATCTGCAACTTTCAGGAACTTCTTGAGTTGAGCAATGGGGAAGTAAAGCTCTCGTGAACTGAGGGCTCTTAAATGCCAGATCCTTCTGTGCCTTCCCAACAAAGATGTATTTTGAGCTGCAGGAAATGACTTCAATGGGAAAATAATTCCAATTAATGTAATT
>NC_142207.1:35895658-35948462 GCF_049639895.1 Pseudopodoces humilis | reverse complement strand
CCAAAGGGGCCGGGGGCAGGGCCCGAGGGGAGATGCACGGGGAGCAGCGGGCCTGGTGCCACCCTGAGCCTGCCCCTAGCCCAGGTTTCAGCCCAGCCTGAGGCAAGGAGAGGATGGAGAGGTGACCTGGGGCTGAGCAAAGGCCCAGAAACTCACAGCTAGGGAAAAGACAGCCTTGTTGTCCTCATCAGAGGTACAGATGCTGCAAAGTGGCCAGTTCTCCATCACATGGAGCAGAGTTGGCAGCACTTTCTCAACTGTTGGTCCCAACGAGGCTATGGTTTGCCACATCATTGTGGCAGCTCTGTGGGATCAGAGCTCTCTGTCAGAGGTGTCTCAGTCACAGAGCCACAGTGTAGCTGCGGGGTCCCATCCGAGCCCTGGCAGTGCTGGTGCCCTTCTCCTGCCCCAGAGACCTGTGTCCCTGGGGGGCTTCTGTGCCAGAGGGCAGCCAAAGCCAAAGCCCACGTGCATTGGGGACTGAGCTCCTTCCTGCAGGGGCTGTTGGCAGGAACATTTGGAACAACTGCTGGCAACTCTTAGTCTTGGTCAGATTAATTACATTAATTGGAATTATTTTCCCATTGAAGTCATTTCCTGATGCTCAAAAACATCTTTGTTGGGAAGGCACAGAAGGATCTGGCAGACTTCACCAATTAATTTGAATGGCCGGAGAATGTGGAAGATGTGCAAGTTTGCTTCCCATCTCAAAGCAGCAAGTCCTTTGCCTTAACATCATCCATCAAGAGTCACTTTAAAAAACATAACACTACACAGAGGCTAAAAAAAGGCCATTCTTTGGTTTGCATGCCTTTGGTTTTCTATGGAGGGATGATAATATCCTAATTCTCTGAAGGATTAAAGCTCTCAAGGAATGACAGTCCACTCAGTAATACAAAAGTAGTCCAAACAATTGAGTTGATTGCAAAAAGGCTAATCCTCCCCCTGGTACAGATATCTAGGTGGCCAATAAATTTCAGCTCTCCCCTCTTCTTTTTTGCATGAGAACCAGGATCACTAACAGGAAAAGTCACAGATATTCCTTATGTCCTCCATAACCAAGGCTGTGCCAAACCATGGATGATGCGTCAAACTGACTCAAATTCCAGTCTAGAACTCTCACTTCCAGACAACTCCTTCCCCAACACACCCACCAACACCAATGCCCCCAAAACACACTCACAGAACTCCTCAACACCCCACCAGGACCCCCAGCTGTCCCCATCCCTCCACAGAGCTTTCCCACCCTCCAGCAGACCCCTGGTTCCCTGCACATGCCATGGGATGGCACTCAGCAGGATCTGCTCCAAGGCCTTCCGTGGTAGCAAGCTCAGGCTGCCAGGCCAATGGTTCCTGGATCATCCTTCCCACTGACCCTTCCTGTGCATGGCTCTTCCATTTACACATTTGAGCTCAGCTTGGACTTCTCCCCTTAAGCAGGATTGCTGTTAAAGGATGGAGAGCAGCCTGGCAAGCTCTTTCTCCAGCTCCCTCTTTACTCTTGGGGCAGCTAGAACATTGCACAGGAAAGCAACTGGTGCCACAAGGAGTGGGCGGCATCAGGCAGCTCTGGGGAGACCCCTTGTCATGGGGTGGCTTTACCTTTAAGATAGCTTTGGGAGCTAAGGAAATTGAAGCTGCTGGTGACTGATGGGAGTCTTTCCTCCTGACCAATTATCAGTCATTTCTAAGAACTGACAGCAGTTTTGACCATTGAAAAGTGAGATCAACCTGTGAACACCACCTTAAGACCTAAGCCTGAGAATTTCTTGGTCTCTTTGTTTTCTGGCTGTGAAAGGTAACAGAGCTCCAGCTGACCTCCCGTTCTCTGCCCAGGCCATGCAGCCTGGGCAGGGTCTGGGCTGGGCCCAGCGGCTCCCGTCCGGGAGATGGGGCCTGCGGGGCTTGCCCCGGGCTCTGGCCGGGCCAGGCCGGTCCCTGGCTCGGCTGCAGTTTTTTTGCCGTGACTGAATTCACCAGAGACTGCCGAGTAAAGAAAGGAAAAAAAAAGCTCTTGACCTGCGGCGGGCTGAGACAGCGACCACACTCTCCAGAGCAGCCATGAAGAATATTCCATCGCACACAGCTCCAGCTCCTGCTCCGGCAGAGATCACAGAACCATCTACAAAGGCTGGGCAAGATTTTAACCTTTTCATTACCCAGATGAGACTTGCAGATTAATCCTTTTATCCAGAGAGAGAAAAAGAGAGTAATCAACATGTAAAAGACCTTATAAACTATCAGAGACAGTAAAGAAAAGAAGCTTCAGAAAAGGTAGAGAATAAGGAGATGATTTATAAGCTGAAATATTTTTCTGTTAAAGCTATGGAGATGGACAATAAGGTCTTGAAAAAACTCCTTTAATTCATGACAGAGTATATAGGGAGGAATAGAGTGTTCAAAGTTTGGATTTTGGGCAAAAGGTGGAATAATTGTGATACAGTGAGGTGTTAGCGCTGAAGACGAATAGATCATGCGGACACAGGTCGAGGTGTGGTGAAAAGAAAGAGCAGAGTTTATTTTTCCAGGATTTATAGTCTTCTGACCACAGCCAGGGATTGGATGGTCAGGATAACACCTTCTCACTGGACTGGCCATGAGAGATGCCCATCACAAGACGTGTAACAGAAAGAATGTACACATATCTATGTTTACAGTTACTCTCCTGGGAAAGTCCTTAGAAAACTATGTTAGCAAGCTCAGAAGCTGAGTTTTCAGGGCAACAGTGAGGTGCTGGAACAGAGTGAGATAAAGTAATAGTTGAAGATTTGAGGCCTTGAGAGCCAATGAGAAAACTGTTTCCAGAAAAGCTAACAGAAACAGATGAAGAGAACTTTTGCCTTTGAATAACTCATCCTTAAAAGTAACATCCCTAGATTCATTGACCCATAACACACCTCAGAGTGATGTGAAATGGGAGGAGTGAACTGATGACAGGATTTCCAGGCAGCTGGCATCAGAAAAATAGAAAGCTATAACAGAAATAGCTTTCTTGTGGAAAACTCCATAGATTTGCAGAAGAAGACTTCTGTTTCTCTACAAAGACTAATGAAAAGACTCTAGCAGGAATTGGGACTGTTTTAAATGCCAAAGTTCAAAGTTTTTTTGTCTCTATGTTGTCATGTGAACAAGGGAATGGTGGGTAGTAGGGGATAAAAAGGGTTTTCTGGAAGTTTATTCTGGTGTTCTTATTCTTGTAGTTTTGTTAATAAACTTTCTTTATTCCTTTTTAAGTTTTAAGCCTGTTTTGTTCTTGCTCTAATCCATATCTCACAGCAAAAAAATAAGTCTTCTAGTAATTTTTTAGTTAATACTTTAAAACCACGACAGTACCCCTGACACCCAGAGCTCTTCAGTAAAGCACCTTCATATAATCATTCCGTGATTATGTGTGTTCCTGAACGCTAACAGCTCTGTTCCTCTCTTCCAGCCCTTGAAGACATGGCACATAACATCAGCCCCGCCATCAGAAGCCTGGCAATTCAAAAATTTTGTATCCTCCAGGCAGCAGAGAGAACTCAATATTTCATCTTTGGAAACCTGCAAGATCAGCTCCACATGGCATAGAGGACACAGTCTCATCTCTCAGGCCTTGACTGGATGCGCTGCTGGAGCTCTGCTGAGAGCTGATCTGGGAGGCTCTGTCTGCTGGGGCCACCTGAGCCAGCCAGGATTTTATTTTTCTTCAAAATTGTTCTTTCCTTATTTTTGTTTTTGTTTAGTATGTAAATATAGGATAGGTTCTAAATACACAGACTCCCAGGAGCTTTCTTTTGCTGCCCAAGGTCCGCAGGATATCGGGGAAGAGAGGGAAAAGGGTCCTTGTGCTCAGCAACCTGCCGGGGTGTGCAGTGGTGCAGGGAAAATGGCCAGAAGCCCCTTGGCCTTTGGTGGTTCTGCTGAAGGCACAGCCCCTGTCCCAGCCAGGAAGTGCCATCTGTGTCCTCGTGCCCGTGTGGTGCTGGCTGGGTTGCTGAGGGCTCCCAGCTGCCTCTTGATCCAGCTCCTCTGGAGCTCCTGTGGGGCTGCGGCGCTGCTGCCGGGCCACGCTGGGGGAGACCCTGAGGGAACAGGGTGCTGGGAGGCCATGAAGGGATGAGGGGCTGTGGAGGCCCTGACGGGACAAGGCAGTGGGAAGGCACAAGGGGGATGTGTGAGGGAGTGGGTGGCAGGAGGCTCCAAGGGGACAGGAGGCCCCTGAGGGGCCGGGGTGGTGGGAAGACCTGAGGAACTGGGTGTCAGAGGCCATAAGCAGCCCCTGGGCAGCCGCCTGGTTCCTGACACCCGGCTGTTCTGGCTCTTCCCCAAAATGTCTGCCAGGCCTGCAGCAGAAGCCCTCCAGGCTGGGACAGCACCCCTCCAGGAGGGTGGGGACAGCCCGAGGTGCTCAGGCTGGGCTGGCTGGGGACATGGAGGGCAGGGGGGTGCTGCCAGGCCACGGCCACTGTGTGCCTGAGATAAGGGGCAGAGGGCAGAGGCAGGGCTGGCCAGGCCGGGCCCTCGCGGCTGCCCAGGCCACGCTGCTGTGACTGAGGCCCCCCTGACACAGAGCTCGGGGCCCGCTGAGCTGCTGCCACCATGGGGAGGGAGGCGATGTCTCCTCCAGCAGGGCTGCCCAGTCGCTGCTGCCCAAGCGGCTCTGGAGCCCACAGACACAGCAGCAGAGTGTGCACAGGGACAGCAGCAGCCCGAACGTCGGCACCTGCGCACTGAGGCGTCCGCAGCAGCCGGCTGCCAGACAGGGAGAGGCTGTGGGCACAGCTGCCTTTGGTTTGGCAAAAGGCCTCAGCAAAATTGGCCACAATGGCTTTCTCTTGACTTGCCAGCCTCACAGCAATGCTTGGCAGCTTCAGCTGCAGCCTGTGCCCGTGACTGACTTGGATGGCCGTGCTTGAGGGCGGGCTCGCCTTCCACACTCAGGTGTCCCAAGGCAGCGGCCTTGGCGCCATCGTGACAGAGAGAGAGAGACTCAGGACATGAGAACACAGGAACAGCCTGTTTGGCTCATTCTTGAGTTTGCTGCTCCTGCCTGAAATAATCATCAGGAGTATATGCTGATATAAAAATATAGCCGAACACCAAGGACTTTTCCTGTAGTGTCTAGAACTAAAACTCTAAATGCTCTAAAAGACTCTAAAATGCAGGGTGAAAATGACAGCTTTGGTATGTAAGAGTCCTAGAAATTTTAACATGTGATTGTTCTAGTCAAGGATTTTAATTCTAATGTGGAAACTACAAAAATATTAAAATTTGTTTTCATTGGCAACCCCTTTGAAATGGCATCAGCACACCTACAGGTGTACTGGGGACAGTACTTGGCAATTCATGGCTTCAGTTGTGGGAGATAAATATTTTGTCTGGGTTCACCCTGAAGTTTAAAGTTTTCCCAGGGCTTTGATTGACTGGTCATTGCAGGTAACTTTAATAAATGCAAAAGGATGGGAAAGCACAATTTCTGGAGAATGTGCACTAGGGGTAGAGAGAAAACCATGAAAACAGTCAGCAGGCTCTGGAAAACTTAAAAAAAATTAAAATTACAAACATAATGTAAAAATAGATGTAGCTCTGTGACTGTTCCAGCAGGACTCTGTGTCTGGAGGAAATGTTTGCCTTGCATCAGCTGTAACACAGACAGACACGCAGCAACTGGAGCCTTGAACATCAGAGACTGGACGAATGTTTGTCCCAGAAAAAGACATGGAAGATCCCACTGAAACAGGACAGTGCCTCTGTACAATCTAACCATCCTAGGAAACTCAGCAGCTGATGGTGGTTTTGTGCTACTGCAAACCCCTTCCATGAAAAACATCATTCCAGGAAGGAGCAACATCATCTGACAGATAGCAGGAGTGGCCAGCAATAGCTCCAGGAGCTCCTGCCAACAGCCCCTGCAGGAAGGAGCTCAGTCCCCAATGCACGTGGGCTTTGGCTTTGGCCCTCTGGCACAGAAGCCCCCCAGGGGCACAGGTCTGTGGGGCAGGAGAAGGGCACCAGCACTGCCAGGGCTCGGCTGGGGTGGCAGGTCTGCCTCGGTGGGGACTCTGCCACACTTGCTGATTTCAGTGCTGCCAGGCCCCTGTACAGATTCTGTGCAAGGCCCCGTGCCCTTCCTGCTGCGGCTGCGTCGGCAGCCCTGGGGGCTCCTTCTGCTGCCCTGAGCCTGCAGAGGAGGGCAGCGTTTGCTGATGGTTTGAGGTGTTCCTAAAGATCCTGTCAGGCTGTCTTAGACACTTTGAGCAAGGGATTCCTTCCAACCTGGGCCACTTTGGGGGGATGGGGGAAGAACCAGGAAGGTGGCAGGGCGTGCAAGGGCCGTTAGTGAAACGGTGCAGCCTGGTAACCGTGGAATGGAACGGTGGAATGGACAAGAGCTGGCGGTGACAAGACCACACCAGAGTGCCTGGTGCATGCGACGGGACAGGACGCGCCAGAGCGGTGCTGTGAGGAGCCCCCACACAGCCCACTCATTAGTGCATGACCTGGAGCTTTTCTGAGGTGTAATTCCTACAGCTCACGTTGTGAGCAGAGTGTGGGTCTTGGTGAGCCGGAGCTTTCTGATAACGTCTCTTTAGAAGGTGCTCCCAAGGCCCCATTTTGTCATGGCAGGCAGATTCTTCAGGCTATTCAGAGTGTTCCAACAGAACAGAAGCACAGACCCTGGAGCTGCCCCAGCAGAACACCCTGAAGAGCCGGAGCAGTTCCAGCAAGGGCAGGATGGTGAGTGGCAGAGCTGGGCCACAGGGCTGAAGCTACAGCCAGCTGGGCCCTGCACCATCCCATCCCATCCCATCCCATCCCATCCCATCCCATCCCATCCCGTCCCGTCCCGTCCCGTCCCGTCCCGTCCCGTCCCGTCCCATCCCATCCCATCCCAGCCCATCCCAGCCCATCCCATCCGCACATGCCCAAGGACAGGACAGAAGAGGGGCTGGGGCTGCCCCCTGGCAGTGACCGTGCTCCATCCCCTGAGCCACCCCAGGGCTGTCCCTGCCTCGGGAGTGCAGGGCTGGGCTGTGTTCTCTGGCCTCTCCTGCAGCCCCTCAGCTCTGGCTGCTCTTTTCCAGATGTAGCCATGGATGAGAGACAAGAGCAGGAGCCTGCCCGTGGCCGCTTCCGCAAAATGCTGAAGGTACCTGCAGCCATCCCCACCTGGGCTGGGCCTGCTGGCACTGCTCAGCCCAGCTCTGCACATGGAGCACTCCTTGGAACATGCCTCTCTTCCCTGTCCTTTGTTCATTCCACACAGAGGTTCCGCCAGTTCCTGCCAATTCGGCATAGAAAGATCAGCCCCATAGGAACTGAGGGCACAGCTGAGCCTGACTCCAGGCTGACCGAGCTCCAGGCAGAGCCTGATGTCAGCCCAGATTCAGCTGCGCCCTCAGAAGACTCTGACGCTGTGGTGAGTGATGACAGGGCAAACTCTGATGTGGCACTGATTGAGGACATGGCCATTCCAAACACCAGAGAGACTCAGGGCATCACAAATACTGACACTATGCCCCCTCCCACCATGAGTCATGCACCTGATATGAATGTTTTTGAAAGGGGGGTGTTCCTTCTGACCAGCAGGCAGCCAGCCAGGGGCCAGAACTGGAGGTCTCCCATGATCGTGTGCCCCTTCAAGCCACATCCACAGGGCCCCCTCAGCTTTTGAGGCCAGCACAGTGTGGCAGGAAGGGAAGCACTTCTTGGGAAAAGCTGGGGAAGTTGCTGCCTTGGACAGTGCTCCAACTCTTCCCTATTCCTACTCTAGGTGCCAGCTATTGTACGGAGCATCCACCAGCGTCTAATGTGCTCCGTTACGGTGGATGCCAGGCTGGCCACTAACGTGAGGCTGGCTGAAGAACACCCGGACGATGTGGTGCTGACCCTCCTGCGCTGTGCCCCATCGTGTGACAGGTATGGGGCCCACGTGCCTTGAGAGCTCAGGGCTCACCAACCTTTGCCCTGCACAGCCTGTCCAATGGGCTCTGCCCAACAGGCAGAGAGGTCCAGGAGCCTCGGGCCCCTCTGTTTCCTGAGACTGCTGCCAATGCTCCCTCCCTGCCCCTCAGGGCACTTGGGCTTTGTCACCTGGGACCCCACAGCTACACAGGGCATAGCTCTGTAACTGAGACACCCCTGACACAGAGCTCTGATCCCACAGAGCTGCTGCCATGATGTGGCAAGCCATAGCCTCATCAGGACCAGCAATGGAGAAGGTGCTGCCAACTCTGCTCCATGTGATGGAGAACTGGCCACTTTGCAGCACCTGCACCTCTGATGGGGACAACAAGGACGTTTTTGCTCTGGCTGTGAGTTTCTGGAACTGGCCGTGCCTGTCCCCTAGGTTGCTTCTCCAGCAGCTCTTCATCCTCTCCTTGCCTCAGGCTGGGCTGAAACCTGGGCTAGGGGCAGGCTCAGGGGGCACCGGGCCCACTGTTCCCCCTGCATCTCCCCTCGGGCCCTGCCCCATCGGCGCCTCGGCACTGAGCGCTGTCTTGGTGTGCTTCCTTTGCAGGCAACTCTGGTGCTCTGGGTGATTATGCAAGTGCCTCAGAGCCATGAGGCCATGATGCATTATTCCGACTCTCTCTTTGCGGCTCTACTGTTGTTGCACATTTTCACCACCACACAGCTGATGCCAGCAGAGGTTGATAACTTCTGGAGAGCATGCCAGGAGGAACACCGCCTTCCCAGAAAACCCAACAGGTGCCAGTCCTCCTGTCCTTCCCATGCCCTTGTGGCTGACACCAGTGCACCCAGTGTGACCTGGGCTTTGCTCTGCACACAGGTTTGCAGTGCAGGCCATGAAGGCTCTGCTCTGCTTTCTGCACTATGACAACGAGTTGATGGCCATGGAGCGCAAGTGTGGCTGGGAAACGCTGCTCCATGCTGACATCCAGCACTATGCCGTGGGTCTGTTGGCCAGGTGAGACCCCTTCTCACCACTGCCTCTGAAATGTGTGCCCTGTGCCCAGGTTGCCCTACCACAGTCCCTGTGGTCATGGCCAGAGGGCTTTGCCATTGAGGGATGGCTGAGCAGACTGGAGAAGTCTGAGAGGAGGGTGCCCAGAAGGAGCCCCATGGTCCCAAAGCACCCATGGTCCCCCCAGGGATGCTGGGGAAAGGCCAGATCTCCGTGAGTCATCCCTGGGAGAGGTTTGGCCTCCCCCCACCCCCCACCTCAGTGTCTTGGTGCCATTTCCCCCCTTCCAGGGTGATGCGCCATGACTTGACGCCCTTGTGTTACCATGTGGCACACCAATTTGTCCGGAGGCTCATCAGGGAGGAGGTACCCTGGGATCTGTCCTCCCTGGCATTCCTTGTTGAAGTGAGCCCCATGGCCAGCACTACCTCGCTGAGCTGCCTGCCAGCCCTGTCCCCTTGCATAGCCACAGCTGCCTGGGACGGTG
The DNA here is from genome assembly GCF_049639895.1 of Pseudopodoces humilis. Lineage (NCBI taxonomy): Eukaryota > Metazoa > Chordata > Aves > Passeriformes > Paridae > Pseudopodoces > Pseudopodoces humilis. The sequence continues at coordinate 35,939,067 of NC_142207.1, read as the reverse complement.
CCCGCGCCCTGTGCTGCTGCCTGGGCCCAGCCCTGCGCAATTCCAGGCTCCTGCCGGCCGGCTCCCCTGTCACTGCCCTGTGCCTTTCAGGTCCTGGATTGCCTGAACTTGAGTGACTGTGGGTACTGTGTCCTTGAGATCGTGTCAATGCACCTTCAGAGCGAGTGCAGGCAGAGGCGTCGCCTGGCGCTCAGAGGCCTCGTGGTGCTCAGCAAGGAACCCTCGATGGTGAGAACGGGGCAGCAGCTGAAGCTGTGCTGGGCAAAGCAGCCCCTTGGGCTGGCTGGGCTTCAGGAGCTGAGGCAGCTGCTCCCAGCTCTCCTGCCTCACCTGCCTGAGTGCTTTGGGACAGGCCTTTGGCCTCTGGGCCCAGCAGCAGCAGGGTGGGGTTGCAGTGCCAGGGTGGTCTTGGCGCTGCAGCCGTTCAGGGCTTCCCAGCACAGCCTTGTGTTCCAAACAGGCCAGACCTATACGCAGCCTGTGTCGAAGCTTCCTGCAGCTGCTGAGTGACGCAGACGGAGAAGTGGTCAGCATGTCTCTGTCTGTGTTCACGAATATACTCAAGAGAAAAAGTCTTCGTTTATCAAGGACTACTGCCCCCAAGCTTGCTGAGCCACTTGTGCTCCTCTTTGACCATGTAAGGCTCTGTGCCCCGGCCACGGGTACTGGCTACTGCCCACACAAACTTTGGGCCTGTGGATTTTCAGGCCTTTGCCCAGGTGGGCTGGAGAAGTTGGCGCTGAGATCTTTTCCTCCTTCTTTCCTCCAGGATAAAAGCCACGTGCAGGTGCTCTCCATTCACCTCTTCCGCAACACGATGAACCGGGTAGTGGAAGAGGGAAAAAAGGCAATGGAGAGGATTGTGAAGCAGAGCCTGCTCCCGCTCATTTTGCACTGCCACAATGAGAACCAGCGCGTGGCAGATGTGAGGTTTTGTGTGATGCTGGTGGATCTCTGGGAGGGGACTTGGCTGCTTCCTGCCCTGCTGCCTCCCAGGCTGCGGCCTCCTCCTGGCCTTGGCACAGGGATGCAACTCTTGTGCCCTGGGCAGCAAAGGCATCTCTGCATCTCTCCAGGCCTCCCGGGAAACCTTGCACTGTGCTGCCACGTTCTTGAAGAACACAGAGCTCCTGTGGGTGCTGCCAACAGAGGATCTGTCGAAGATCACCGAATGCGTGGTAAAGGACGGCCTGGAAACCCCAGCCTCAGCCTGGAGAAGCTCCCTGTGCCCAGGGCTCAGTGTGTGGGGCTGGCAGCTGTGGCCCAGTGCTGCACCCAGGGGAGCCAGCCTGCACCCCACACACTGCTCCCTTCCCTGGGACACACGGGTTCCTGTTCAGGCTCCTGTGGCCCTGAGCCGGCTGCCGATGGAGACGCAGCCCAGTGGGGCTGCTACCCGGTGCCTCAGGGCTGGGCGGGCACGGGAGGCCGGGGCTGGCCGCAGGCAGCGCCCGGCCGAGGGGCAGAGCCCGCGCCAACCCTTCCCTCCTGCCGCTCTCTGCAGCTGGCACAGGATGAGAGCCGAGCAGCCGAGCACCTGCGCCGGGCACTGCCTTATCTGGACAGCCCACAGGAGTCCCTGCGAGAGGCAGCCGTCAGCTTCATCGGTGAGCCACGAGCCCGAACTCCCTCCCCGCCCTGCCGCAGCTCGGCCCTAGCCCCGGCTGCTGCTGTCCCGGCAGTGGCACCCGGGCCCGGCGCCCTGGAGCCCCGGCTGCCCTATGGGCTGCTGCCGGCCTCTGGCAGCCGTGCCCTTGGGCTGAGTCAGGATGCGGCAAGGGCTGGGGCTGAGCCCTGCCGGGGCAGGAGGGCGTGTGGCCCCAGGGCTGGCAGCGCCGCTGGCAGGGAGCTGTGCCGCCGGGGCCCTGACAGGCTCTGTGTTCCCAGGGACGGTCGGGATGTTCATGCACAAGGGCGCACAAGGAAGAGCTGCAGACCCTCAGTGAGGGTGAGTGAGAGCAGCGGGCTGGCACTGGGGGCTGGCAGGGAGCACTTGCAATGCCTGGGCAGGAAGCTGCAATCCCTGGCCCAGCTGCAGAGTGCTTCGTTCCCTGTCTGGGTGAAGATGGTGTGGGCAGAGAGCAGAGAGATTTCAGGGACATGGGTGGGAGTTGTGGCCAGCAACTTCTGGCTGATCCTGTTGTCTGGTCCTCTCTTGTGGCCATTGCAAGAGCCAGGTGGAATGTCCTTGGCAGGAATGTCTCCTAGGAACCCTGCAGATGCATGCCCTGACTGTGCCTCTCGTTCTCCCCTCTTCCAGCCACTGAAGCCCCGACAAAGACACCTCTCCATCCCACAGCAACCTGAATATCCAAGCTCAGTTTGCCAGTGAACGAGTGTCCCAAGAACAGCAGCAGGAGACACTGAAGAGGACACCACCTCCCAGTGCTACTGGAGATCCAGGCACAGCTGGCAACTGGCACAGCTGAGCCTGTGGGATTCTCCCGGGGCTTCAGCCCTCTCCCAGCCTGTAGATAACTCCCTCCAGCTTTCAGACTGTGCCCATCCCCTTTTTCCCTCTATTCTTCCTCCCTTTTGACAGCTCCTTACCTCCAGCCCTCAGTCCATGCCCATCCCCTTCTTTCCCTTTCCAGTTCATCCCTTTGCTTCACCTTGCATTAATAAACAGTTTGCCTTTTTCACTTAACCTGCATCTGTCTGAAGGGTCACAAATCCAGAGCTCTGTGACACACAGGCCCCTCCTGCCGTTCTCTCCTGCACCGTGTTTTGTGCAGAGACGCAGAGGAAGGAGCGCAGATCAGGCTGGAAAGGTCCCTGTGCTGAAGGCCCGGTTCCACAGCATTGTGGAGTTCAAGGTGTTACTGAAGGCCAGTAGTGGGACAAGGAGCCTGTGTGTGTCAGGGACCAAAGTTGTGTCTAAGGCCCTGCCGTATTTGGTCCTCTGTTGTGCACATCAACAGGATGGCGAAGAACAGACTTTGAAGGAAACCTTATGGGTTAACTGCTGGGAATTTGACCCTGAAGAGGAACAATGGATGGATCAATTGATGGGCAGTTAACCTGTGAAAGAGGAACAGTAACAATGAGGCTGTTATTGGCATGGTGACCTTACCTCATGTACAGGCCAAGGGGGAGATGACATGGTAACTGGGAAAATTCCACTCCAGGGGAGAAGATAGGAGGCTTGGTTCTGCAGTGGAGAGGCAAGAAGGACAAAATGCACGCCTTTTTGATGGAGGGCATGCCCTGAAGGTGCATGGCCTGCCTGCCCCTCCCATTGGAGCACCATGCTCCATCTCCTGCCTCTGCTCAGTGGCTTTTCACCAACCCAGGGGTTATCAGGTATTATTTGCAACAGCAACTAATAAAATAAGAGTTGCTTTGCAATTTTGTGCACGGGCATCTTCCAGCACCCATGATGTTCTTGGCAATGAGGATGGGATGCCCAGAGCTCAAAAACCCATGGTGTTTTGAGCAGGTGTGAGTGCAAAATGGACGCATGCTTGAGTGTGGGTAAGAGAACAGGGACAGGGTTTGGGCAGTGGAGCGTATGGTTGTGTAATATATGTTGGTATAATTTGTGCTGTATTGTACACATATAAAATTGAATATAAAAGCATGTTTTATGTAAAATAAAAAACACAAGCAACTTAAGATTGCAAAAGCAGCTGCTGGAAAAGCAGGAATTTGCAAGAGAATGACCCAGCAATTAAGAGAACACTGAGAAGAGCTGGGTCTACCCAAGCAAGATAAGTGCTCTAACGACCCGGTGATTAATGCCTGATACCGACCTGATGTGATTCTCCAGGACCATACATCTCAATGTCGGTTTCCCAAAAAAAACTACACAGACTAAAAAGAAAACTCACCACGTTTCTACATCTCAAAGCCTGCTTCCTGAAAAACCACTCAAACTTCATCTTCTTCTCAGAAAACTCATCAGCAGTGCAGCAGGAGAAATATGAATATGTAACAACACAAGAAAAAGAAAGAAACTGAAACTGCATAGCCTCAAGCTGAAAAAACTGTATAAAACACAGCTCACCCAAAGACAAGTTGTGAACTTGGGGGAATCAGTGTGGCAGAGGCTGATTCAGAGTTCACCCAGCACTGATCCAGGGCTTGATGCTGACAGTGATTGTGGCTGTTTCCATAATTCAATTTCACAAATTTTTCCATAAAATCCTTATTGATAAAATGAGCCTGAATTTCATTTTTAACTTTCTGAAATGGGAGAGGCTGGAAACCAGGAGAGGCTTGAGTGGCTGAGCCAGTAGTGTGTATAGCTTGAGACATAAATTGCGTGTGTGTGAGTGCCCTGAAAGGCCAGAGGAAGTGCGTGTTGGAGACGTGCTATCAGCACAGGGCGTGTGGGGAATCCCAATCTGTGGTTTCGCTCTGGGCGACTGCAAGCAGCTAGAAAAGGACAAAGTGATTGGGGTGTGTGTTTGATTGTATGAAACCCCTTTAATAAAATCTCCCCTTCTCCCTCTGGTTGGGTTGTGATAAGCATTTTTTAGGAGACACCACTATCTAGTGACAGGAGTTACAACTGCTGACTTTTACCATTTCTTGATTAAGCTTACATGCCTAGGAATCAGGGGCACTGGAGAGCCAGGGAGAAAGAATTTCTCTGTTTAAAGAAAGGTTGTGATTATAACCCTTGGATTGTGTTTCGTTGTGTAGTCTGTCAAGAGCCTTGGCTCCAACGAGTATTTAGGTGGAGGATCCTCAAGTGGGGACTCTGTTTCCTTTGTAGCACAAAAGAGAATAAAGCCACCCAGACAGTGATAAAAATCTTGCTAGGAACTGGTAAAGTAACCCATGGCAGCAGTGAGATATTTGAGTTATTAGAGCATGGTGTTTCAGGGACCCTAAAGAAACCAATTGACATTCTTAGGGCTGAGTGTGCCCAAGATAATTGGGTACCTGAATATTACGAAGTGAAACTCCAAAGTTGGGATAAAGAAACATTGTGAGAAAAAGAACTTCCAGGATGGGAGCAAGTGAGAGCAAAGAAATTCCTAGGAGTAGTCCTTTGGGATGGATTTTAACACATTGGAAAGAACTAGTGGGATATGGTGGTGCAGAAAGCAAGAGGGAGCTTGTTAAGGTCTGTACACAATGGTGGCCACTATATAGGCTGGATGGGGGTGTGAGGTGGCCAGTAAATGGTATGCTGGACTATGAAACCTTATTGCAGTTAATGCTTTTCCTCCAGCATGAACACAAGTGGCTGGAAGTGACTTCTGCTGATATGTTTTTTACCCTCTGTGGCCACCCCGAGTGGCAGAGAGATTGTGGGATTAGACCACCGTCTGATCCCTTGGTATTGGCCCTGGAGAAAGGTAACAAAGCTCAAGAGGGAAAGCCTAAATGGTGTTGTAGAACATGCTCAATTAATCAAAGATGCACTCACCCTGATAAACGATACCAAACAGAGGTTTTGGAATGGGAAACAGCAAACTTCCTAAGACCACCTCTTAGAATGTTAGAGAGAGGGGGGAGGTGGAAGAGGAAGCAGGCTCAGAATCACCATTGATGAGTGGTGACAGTGAGGATGAGGAGCCTAGGCCTTCCTCATCAAGTACCAAGACTTCTAAGTCTCCCCCACCAAGCCCTGTAGCATCCAGGACCCAAAAGCAGGCTAAAGAGATTATACAAGCACCTCTGAGAGAAGCAATGACCCCTGAGGGAACGACAAGATTAGTCAATTAGTCCATTAGTCTGTTTCTACAATGGATTTGGAGGTTTGGGAAAAGATTGCTGAGAGTTATCGGAGTGATCCAGTAGGTGTTGCTAAGAAACTGAGGTTCATGGTTAAGCAGCTTTCAGCAGATTGGGCAGATTTACAGCTCCTGCTTGATGCCCTGACAGAGACAGAAAACCTATTAATATTAAAGGTAGCTAAAGACGTAGCTGAGGATGATTGTAGGACAACACAGGAGGATGTTAAGGATGTATTTCCCCTTCAAGATGCTGGCTGGAATCCCAATGAACAAGGGGGACTAAGACCGTTACAAGGATATCAGGAATTAACAGTAAAAGGGCTGGAAAGAGCAATTCCCAGAACTATAAATTAATCAGCTCTATATGCTATTAAACAAGGTCCTTCTCAAAGACCTTCTGAATTTTTAGATCAACTGCGCGATGCAATGCGGAAACATACCAGCCTGGACCCAGGATGGAGTGAAGGAATGCAGTAGCTAATAAATTTGTTTTTACGACAATCCACAGAAGATATCAGGAGGAAGCTCCAGAAGATCTGAGGCCCAGAGAGCCGGAATCTGGAAACCCTGGTGGATGAAGCCAGGAGGGTCTTTAGCAATTGAGAAGAAGGATATAAACAGGGGATGAGAAAATTGGTGGCAGTAGTGAAGGAGGGGGAGAAAGAAAAACGTAAGCGAGGTCCACCAAAACGAGGACCACCCCAACTGGGAAGGGATCAATGTGCATTTTGCAAGAAATCTGGACAACGGAAAAATCAGTGCCCAGAAGTAAGAAAAAGTGATGAGCTGGGAAAAGATGATCGGAAAGTAAAGGGGGAGGTTGCTCATGTAAAAGAAGAAGACTTGAAGAGGACCAGAGAGCCCTACCCTAGGGGACCCTCTGGTTATAGCTCCCAATCTAGGGAATAAAGAAGTGGATTTTCTAAGAGATACAGGAGCAACATTTTCAGTGTTGAATAAGGCTCTAATACCTGTGATAGTAAAAGGTTTTAAAATCTTAGAAAATTCAGGGACTTGGAAAGAAAGTTAGGCTTGGCAAGCCCCGGGAAAAGTAGGTCCTGGGAAATGTTAGGCCTTGTGCTTGCTAAAGATCATGTCAAACTGCACCAGTGTAATCAATATATGATAAATGATACAATTGTTAGATGTGATTAGATATAATTATTGTTTAAAGAACATGAGGAACAATGTTAGGGGGCTGGGCACGATCACGAGTAATCCTTGCTTGGGTAAAAACAATGTATACAATAGAACAATGGAAGTTGAATAATTAATATGTAAGTTATATAATGATAGAGTATAAAACATGTTAATTTCAAAACCAAGATGGGTCAGATTTGGGTATGTGTACCCCTGGCACCCAGAGCTCTTCAATAAAGCACCTTCAGATAATCATTCCGTGATTATGTGTTCCTGAACCCTAACACCTGTAACAAAAGATTATGCGATGGTAAGGGGGACAACTGGCCAACCTGAAAAAGCATATTTTTGTAAACCTTTGAAGTATAAATTGGGAAAACAATGGGGAATTCATCAGTTTTTATATATGCCAAATGCTCCATCTACCCTCTTAGGCCGAGATTTGTTGAAGGAGTTGGAAGCAAGAATAGTTTTTCAAAATGAAGAAATTAGCTTGGAGGTAAAAGACCAACAGTATGTGGGATTGTTAAGTTTAATGCTAATAACCAAAGGAATTAAAGGAGATAATGAAGAGGAAAATTTTAGAAAAATAATGGATGAAGTATTTCCTGGGGTATGGGCTTCTAATGTACCAGGAAGAGCAAAGAACGCACCACCGGTCCAAATTAAGTTGAAAGAGAAAATATATCCGGTGAGGGTCAAGCAATATCCCCTGAGGATGGAGGATAAAGAAGGAATTAGCCCAATTATTGAAACCTTTTTACAAATAGGGCTATTGAAGGAGTGTCAATCTGATTTTAACACTCCTGTTCTGCCAGTGAAGAAGAAGCCAGATGGGTCGTACAGGTTAGTACAAGATTGGAGGGCTGTTAACAAGATAACGGAGGATCTGTATCCCGTGGTTGCCAATCCCTATACCTTGTTAACCCATTTCACATCTGAATTATCCTGGTTTATGATTTACATTTAAAGGATGCATTCTTTTGCCTCCCTCTCCATGAAGCCAGCCAGAAAAAATTTGCATTTGAATGAGAAAGCCCCAAGACTGGGTGAAAAACTCAGCTCACACAGACAATGCTGCCACAAGGGTACAAGAATTCCCCTACTATTTTTGGAGATTGGCTCGTGAATGGGAACCCCTGTCGGGAGAAGGACACCTACTCCAGGACGTGAATGATCTCTTAATAGCCACCAGGAGCCAAGAGGCATGTGTAGACTGGACGGTAAGCCTTCTGAATTTCTTGGTCCTGCATGGGTATGGAGTATCCCAGAAGAAAGCCCAAATGGTAAAACAAACAGTTATTTATCTCGGATATGAAGTGAGTGCTGGACAAAGACCTTTGGGGCAAGATGGTAAAGAAGCAATATGCCAAACCCTGAAGCCCCAGATGGTGAAGGAATTGAGAACCTTTTCAGGTATGACAGGGTGGTGCAGGCTGTGGATTTAGAACTATGGGTTGCTTGTTAAGCCTCTGTATGCTTTGATTACGGAGGGGGTCAAGGATCTTCAATGGACTAAAGAAACAATGCGAGCCTTTGATGAGCTGAAAAAGGCCCTCGAGTCAGCTCCGGCCCTGGGACTTCCAGAAGTGAGTAAACCATTCCTTCTCTTTTCTCACAAAAAACAAGAGATGGCCCTGGGAGTACTGGCACGGAGCCTAGGCCCATGTCGGAGAGCAGTCGCCTACCTCTCCAAGCAGCTGGCCACGGCAGCCAAAGGGTGGCTGGGATGCCTCAGAGCCGTCGCAGCAGTGGCAGTCAATCTTCAAGAGGCACGCAAGTTCACCCTGGGCCAGAAGATGACTGTGCCAGTGTCCCACACAGTATCTGCAGTACTGGAGGCAAAAGGGGGACATTGGCTTTCCCTACAGGGGTTCCTGAAATATCAAGCCATATTGGTAGAACAGGATGATGTTGAGATTGTGGTAAGTAACACTGTGAACCCAGCTTCATTCCTCAGTGGGAGCATGGGAGAACCGGTGATCCATGACTGCCTGGAGACCATCGAAGCCACCTACTCCAGTCTCCCTGAGCTGAGGGATACTCCGCTTGAAAATGCTGAGACCTGGTTCACTGATGGAAGCAGTTACATAATCAGTGGAAAGAGGCACGCTGGGCATGCAGTTACCACAAGCCGAGAGGGAATAGAGTCTGGATCATTCCCATCTGTCTTGGTTCTAGAAGACAGGTGTCTGCTAGGGAGAGTAGGAGCCTCCCTTGGGATGAAAGAATGTAGACCCCCTCCCTCCGAATTATTATAAATTTGAAATCAAGGGGCTTTCAGGCAGAGATCTGGGGATAGGAATAACAGTTCTTTACTAGTATAACCAGGCAAACAAACAAACAATAACTACAGCAGTCAGTCCCGGTGCTCCTGCAGGGCTCCGAGGAACAGTCGGCTGGAAACAGCAGGGACGAGCTGAGATCCTGGGCCGGTGGATGAGGTGTATCAGCAGCTCCGCGGCGGTGGCTGGCACACGTCCCGGCAGGGCAGGGGGTGCGAGGCCACCAGCCAAGAGGGGAGAAGGAGAAGAAGCAACTGCTCCGTCTGGGTGATGGCGAAATTCCCTTCTCTGCACCGCAGCAGCTCTGCGCCCCAGCCCACGAACGTCCTTCCCCGAAGCCGAAGAAAAAGCCAGCTAAAAACTGTCCCCACCCTCCTTTTCTGCCCCCTTCCCCCCCCGCCCCGGGCCCGGCTATTCTTTGTCCGTTGTCAATCACCCCTAAGTACCGGTAGTTAGGTTGCCCCAGCACATAATGGGTAAAAATTCCCCTGGCAGGCCAGAACGACAAAACAAACAAAAACAAAAAAAAAAGGACACCTAACCCTCAACACTATCCACCCCGAATTTTTTCCCATACCAAAATGTTACATTAAATATTAAACCTTTAAATTATACACAAACACACACTACTTTAACTATATACATATGTACATGCAGATACAGATACAAGCACAGTGTCATGGGTAGTTCACCCTAAAACCAGGTCCCCTTGGGGTATGCACCGGGTCTCTCCATCTTTTTGCATCACCCACCAAGTGCAACCCGGTCCCTGAGCAAAGACAACCCCACGGATTGGACTGTCTTTGCTGGAGGCAGAATTAACCCAAACAGTTTTTCCCAGCATACCCCTCATATGTACCACTGGAACCTTATCTCCATCTGTCGTTCTAAAGGGCTCAGATTGGGCAGGGCCTGCTCGGTTAGTGGAACCTCGGGTGTTCACCAACCATGTGGCTTTTGCTAAATTAATCTCCCAGTTCTTGAAAGTTCCCCCACCCAGTGCCTTCAAGCTGGTTTTAAGCAAGCCATTGCACCGTTCAACTTTCCCTGCAGCAGGTGCATGGTAGGGGATATGGTACACCCACTCAATGCCATGTTCCCTAGCCCAGCTGTTTATAAGGTTATTCTTGAAATGAGTCCCATTGTCTGACTCAATCCTCTCAGGGGTACCATGCCTCCAAAGCATGTCCCAGGATGGTGTTCCGGGCAGTGGCATGAGGCACAGGGTAGGTTTCCAACCATCCAGTGGTGGCTTCTACCATTGTGAGCACGTAGCGCTTGCCTTGGCGGGTTTGGGGCAGTGTGATGTAGTCAATCTGCCAGGCTTCCCCATACCTATATTTGGACCACCGCCCACCGTACCAGAGGGGCTTCAACCGCTTGGCCTGCTTGATCGTGGCACACGTCTCACAGTCATGGATGACCTGAGAAATAGTGTCCATGGTTAAATCCACCCCTCGGTCTCGTGCCCACTTATAGGTGGCATCTCTACCCTGATGGCCTGAGGCATCATGAGCCCATCGAGCTAGGAACAACTCTCCCTTGTGTTGCCAATCTAAGTCTGTCTTTGACACCTCTATCTTTGCAGCCTGATCCACCTGCTCATTGTTTCAGTGCTCTTCATTGGCCCTACTCTTGGGGACATGGGCATCTACATGACGGACCCTCACAGACAGTTTCTCTACCCTGGTGGCGATGACTTTCCACTCATCAGCAGCCCAGATTGGCTTTCCTCTGCGTTGCCAGTTGGCCCTTTTCCACCTTTCCAGCCATCCCCACAGAGCATTGGCCACCATCCATGAATCAGTGTAGAGGTAGAGCTTTGGCCACTTCTCTCTTTCAGCAATGTCCAGGGCCAGTTGAACAGCTTTGAGTTCAGCAAGTTGGCTTGATCCACCTTCTCCTTCAGTGGCCTCTGCGACCTGTCGTGTGGGGCTCCATACGGCTGCTTTCCACTTCCGGTTCATCCCTACGATGCGACAGGAACCATCAGTGAACAGAGCGTAGCGTGTTTCTTCTGCTGGCAGTTGGTTGTACGGTGGAGCTTCTTCAGCCCGTGTCACTTGTACCTGCTCCTCTTCATCAGTGAGACCAAAGTTTTCACCTTCTGGCCAGTTTGTAATTATCTCCAAAATCCCAGGGCGATTTGGGTTTCCAATACGGGCGCGCTGCGTGATGAGGGCGATCCACTTGCTCCACGTAGCATCAGTGGCGTGGTGGGTAGCAGGAACCTTTCCTTTAAACATCCACCCCAGCACTGGTAGTCGGGGTGCCAGGAGGAGTTGTGCTTCAGTGCCAATCACTTCTGAGGCGGCTTAAACTCCTTCATAGGCAGCTAAGATTTCCTTCTCTGTGGGAGTGTAATTGGCTTCGGACCCTCTGTAGCTTTGGCTCCAGAATCCCAGTGGTCGGCCTCGAGTCTCCCCAGGCACTTTCTGCCAAAGGCTCCAGGACAAGCCATTGTTCCCAGCTGCAGAGTAGAGCACGTTCTTCACGTCTGGTCCTGTTCTGACTGGGCCAAGAGCTACTGCATGAGCGATCTCCTGTTTGATCTGAGCAAAGGCTTGTTGTTGTTCAGGGCCCCACTGGAAAGTGTTCGTTTTTCGGGTAACCAGGTAGAGAGGGCTCACGATCTGGCTGTACTCAGGAATGTGCATCCTCCAAAAACCTATGGCACCTAGGAAAGCTTGCGTTTCCTTCTTGCTGGTGGGTGGAGACATTGCAGTGATCTTATTGACGACCTCAGCGGGAATCTGACGCCGTCCATCTTGCCACTTTACTCCCAGGAACTGGATCTCTCGAGCAGGTCCTTTGACTTTGTTCTTCTTGATGGCAAAGCCGGCTTCTAGCAGAATCTGGATGATCTTTTCCCCTTTCTCAAATACTTCCACTGCTGTGTTCCCCCACACAATGATGTCATCAATGTACTGCAGATGTTCTGGAGCCTCACCCTTTTCCAGGGCAGCCTGGATCAGTCCATGGCAGATGGTGGGGCTGTGCTTCCACCCCTGGGGCAGTTGGTTCCAGGTGTACTGCACTCCCCTCCACGTGAAGGCAAACTGAGGCCTGCATTCTGCTGCCAGAGGAATGGAGAAAAATGCATTAGCAATGTCAATAGTGGCATACCACTTCGCTGCCTTGGACTCCAGCTCGTACTGAAGCTCCAGCATGTCCGGCACGGCAGCGCTCAGAGGTGGAGTCACTTCATTCAATGCACGATAGTCCACAGTCAATCTCCATTCTCTGTCAGACTTGCGCACAGGCCAGATGGGGCTGTTGAAGGGTGAGTGGGTTTTGCTGACCACCCCTTGGCTCTCCAGCTCTCGGATCATCTTGTGGCTGGGGATCACAGCATCTCGATTTGTCCTATACTGCCGGCGGTGCACTGTCGAGGTGGCAATTGGTACTCGCTGTTCTTCCACTTTCAGGAGTCCTACTGCAGATGGGTTCTCTGATAGTCCAGGCAAGGTGTTCAATTGCTTAATGTCCTCTGCCTCCACAGCAGCTATTCCAAAAGCCCACCTGAGTCCCTTTGGGTCTTTGTAATAGCCATTTCGAAGGAAGTCCATGCCCAGAATACACGGGGCCTCTGGGCCAGTCACAATGGGATGTTTCTGCCACTCCTGCCCAGTCAGGCTCACCTCGGCTTCCAACAGAGTCAACTGCTGCGATCCCCCTGTCACCCCAGCAATGGAAACAGGTTCTGCCCCCACATGTCCTGATGGCATTAGGGTACACTATGCACCAGTATCAACTAAAGCTTCGTATTTTTGTGGCTCTGATGTGCCAGGCCATCAGATCCACACCGTCCAAAAGACCCGGTTTTCCCATGCCTCTTCCTGGCTAGAGGCAGGGCCCCTCTAGCACTGGTCATCCTCTCCTCCCTGGGCATACATGCTAGAGGTTCCTTCAAGGGGATCATCCTCTTTTCTGTAATATCTGGCAGTTTGGTCACGGGAGGTTGAGGCTACCTTCACTTTAGTGGAACCTTTCTGGTTACTGGTTCCCTGCCTGAGTTGACGCACTCGTGCTGCCAGGGCAGAAGTGGGTTTCCCATCCCACTTTCCCATGTCTTCCCCATGGTCACGTAGAAAGAACCACAGCTCAGTTCGTGAGGTGTACCCTCTCTCTCTAGCTGGGGGACGCTGGGCTTGGAGTTTTGGGCTTGTGACCCGCACTGGTGCCATATGGGAACTGCTCTTCCTCATCTCTTCCCTCATTTCCCTCATCTCCTCTTTGAGTTCCTTAATCACAGCGGAAATCTTAGCCTGCTGCGGGCCATGGACCATACTGTCGTAATTTCTAAGCCTGGTGGCAACAGAACCCACCGTCTCTCGGCTGTTATCAGCGTTAATCAGTGCAATATAGGTGGTGTAGTCACGTGGCCCTAGATTTGCCAGACTCCACAACATCTGCCCAGTGCACCTGACTTTGTCGGGGTCATTATCATGCTGTCCACCCCTCACAAAAAGGACCTCTAATATCGCCACTTCTCTCAGTTGTTGGATCCCTTCCTCAATGGTTTTCCATTCCCTTCTATGATAGTGCTCTTCCATTCTCTCTCTGTGGACAAACCTCTCTCTTACACTCGTCAAAAGCCGCTCCCAGAGGGAAAGGGGCCCTTGCTCCCTGACGAATACCTGATTCACACCTGAGTCCTGGGTCAAGGGTCCCACATTCCTTGCCTCACCACCATCCAGCTGCACGCCTGTACCCATAAGGTCCCAGACCCAAAGTAACCAGGTTGTATAAGGCTCACGCCCCCGCCTCACAATGTCTTTTTGTAACTTACGGAGACTGTCATATGTTAGAGACTCAGTGATGATTTCAACTTCTGGCACCCCTGTGGGTTGTGAGGGCCCTCCTTTCTTATCCTTATCAACAGGGTGCTGTGATTTCATCTTAGACTTCCTGGTTTCCACAGGGGCAACAGCTGCTGGCTGTGACTGCCCTTGTGGTTCAGCTGGAACCTGGACGGTTGTAACGTCTGTGGGTTCCACTGCAGCACCATCAGACTCTCCCTCTTTGGGGCAGGGGGAGGGTTTCTCAGCAGCTGAGGAAATGCACTCCCTTAGCATCTCACGCATCTCCTTCACCAGAACCCCCACCCACTCTGGGTGGTTCATTTCTGAGGTGGGCTGTGGGGCAGGGGCAGGCTCTAGAGCAGCACCCCCTGTCTCCTGGGCTGTGCCAGGCTCTAGAGCAGCACCCCCTGTCTCTGGGGCTGTGCCAGGCTCTGGGGCACCACTCCCTGTCTCTTTCCCTTTGTCTCTGAAGGCTAAGTAGAACAGGCCTATCAGTACCGCCAGCCACTGTAAGATGTCATTAGCATTCAGAGAAGATTTTAACCCTTCGAAAACTGGCGGGGTAGGCCCAAGGAACTGGGTGAAAGGTTGGGAGAAAATTTCCACAGCTTTTTTCTCCCAGTAGGTACCATTATTATAGTAACCCAAAAACCATCCAGTTAGTGTGTGACAGCTCTGAATCCATGAGCCCGCCGTCCAGAGGACGTTAAACATCCATGAATTCCTCACCTTATCAACCCACAAAACAAGCTGGATAATAGCCACAGTAGCCTTAGTTATAGGACCCATATTTAAGTAAGGTACAGCAAATGGGAGAAATATAGCTGTGACCACATGCCCCCCGAACCTGGGTAAGCTCAACAACATGGTTCTACCTAACAAGGTTTCTAAATCCAGCACACAAAAGTTAGGTTATCTAAGAACTGTTATTCCTTTTTTGCCCTTTTCCTCTCAAGCCCCACGTTGGGCGCCAAAATCTGTCTTGGTTCTAGAAGACAGGTGTCTGCTAGGGAGAGTAGGAGCCTCCCTTGGGATGAAAGAATGTAGACCCCCTCCCTCCGAATTATTATAAATTTGAAATCAAGGGGCTTTCAGGCAGAGATCTGGGGATAGGAATAACAGTTCTTTACTAGTATAACCAGGCAAACAAACAAACAATAACTACAGCAATAACAAGAACACAGAACCAGGGACCCCGGGACAGCTTTCTCGGCTGAGATGGGATGGGGGAGAGGTTTTGTTTTTCACAAACCCGTCGGGCAGTCAGTCCCGGTGCTCCTGCAGGGCTCCGAGGAACAGTCGGCTGGAAACAGCAAGGACGAGCTGAGATCCTGGGCCGGTGGATGAGGTGTATCAGCAGCTCCGCGGCGGTGGCTGGCACACGTCCCGGCAGGGCAGGGGGTGTGAGGCCACCAGCCAAGAGGGGAGAAGGAGAAGAAGCAACTGCTCCGTCTGGGTGATGGCGAAAATCCCTTCTCTCCACCGCAGCAGCTCTGCGCCCCAGCCCACGAACGTCCTTCCCCGAAGCCGAAGAAAAGCCAGCTAAAAACTGTCCCCACCCTCCTTTTCTGCCCCCTTCCCCCCCCCCCTGGGCCCGGCTACTCTTTGTCCGTTGTCAATCACCCCTAAGTACCGGTAGTTAGGTTGCCCCAGCACATAATGGGTAAAAATTCCCCGGGCAGGCCAGAACGACAAAACAAACAAAAACAAAAAAAAAAGGACACCTAACCCTCAACACCATCAAACACCTCTGCACAGAAAGCTGAAATAATAGCTTTAGTCTGGGTCTTGGAGCTGGCAAAAGGAAAAGAAATTAACATTTACACGGATTCAAGGTACACATTTGGGGTAGTCCATGCACACGGAGCTGTTTGGAGAGAAAAAGGACTGTTGAACTCACAAGGGAAAAATATCAAACATGCACAAGAAATATGGAGACTGTTAGATGCAGTACAGCTACCTGAAAAGGTGGCCATCCTGCATATCAAAGCACACCAGGAAGTGAGCTCTGAATTGGAAGAAGGAAATGAGTGGCAGACAGAGAGGCAAAAGATGCAGACAAAGGTGAGGTACTTAAAGAAACAGATGAGGCAACATTAATACTGGATGGGAAAATTTCCATTGAAGGTAAGCCAGTGTATAATAAAAAAGTCAAAAAACTTATTAAAGCAGAGGGCACAAGTTACAATCAAGAGCGTTGGGTTATAACAACAGAAAGGAAACTTGTGGTACCTTCTTACCTGTTGTGGGCACTAGTACAGAAAGAACATGAGAAAACACACTGGGGAGTAGATGCCCCATATAATTATTTGAAAGAAAGAATTATAGCCAGAAAATTGCAAGGTATGGTGATACAAGTAACTCACCAATGTAGTCTTTGCCTCCAAACTAATCCTAAGAATATCCCAAAACCTAAAATTGGACAAATTGGAAAAGGTTGTGGACCTGGGCAGCAATGGCAAATTGACTTGACAGAACTGCCCAGGAAAGGGGGATATCGATACCTATTGGTGCTAACTGATACCTTTTCAGGGTGGCCAGAAACTTTCCCTGCTAGGACAGCTAAAGCTCAAGAGGTAACCAAAGCATTATTGCAAGAAGTAATATCACGTTTTGGAGCTCCAGCCACCATTTCCTCAGATAGAAGGCCCCACTTCATTTCAAAAATTGGACAACAAATCAGCCACCATTTGGGAATAGATTTGGAACTGCATACTCCGTATCATCCTCAATCAAGTGGCCAAGTAGAAAAAATGAACCATTTGATAAAGCAACAAATCGTGAGGTTGGGACAAGAAGCAAATTTAACCTGGCCTCAAGCTCTTCCACTGGCATTATTGAGAATCCAGACAAAACCAAAAGGCAAACTGAAACTAAGTCAGTTTGAAATATTGTATGGGAGGCCATATGCAGTCTAAGAGGGAACAACACCTACTCAAGTTGGGGAAGAAACCTTGTACAGCTACATGGTGGCCTTGAATAAACAACTTCAGGAAACTGGAAAGTGTGTGGCTGGAGCCCAGAAGAGGGAATTAGATGGGCCAGTGCATGATGTACAGCCTGGGGATTATGGGTATGTTAAGTCTTTTGCAGAAAAGACCCTAGAACGTCAGTGGGAAGGACCATTCCAGCTGCTCCTCACCACCTTCACTGCAATCAAGATCAAGGAACAGAAAGCCTGGATTCATCACTCCCGAGTGAAGAAAGCCCCCAAAGGAATCTGGAAAGTCACACTGTCCTGGCGTGACTTTATGATACTGGTATCTCCAATCGTCTGGTTTATGTTTTATATTAAGTTCTGCACCTTTAAGACTGGCTTTGAGAGAAAGAGAGGGGGAAGAAGAAGAATCGCTCAGTTTGTGTTAAAGAAAAACATCAGTCCCACACATCTCGCTCCTGGACTGTGGTGTCTGCAGCATGGACAGACAGCGGGACAGAGCTTCTCTCTGGCTTTTTAGTTAGCTTTAGCTAGCTGAGGCAGAGGAGTTCCCTGGACCTTTGTTTTTCTTCCTTTTCTTGGATCTGTGCAAACCTGCTCTGGACTGAACAGCCAGCCAAACCCCGGGAGCTCACACCTTTGGCCCACTGGGGCCTGGGCCTCGGCATTTTCCAGCGCCGAAAGGACTGATAAGGAACCTGAGTGAGCCGAGCTACACCACATGAAAAGGACTTTTCTTCCTAGACTTGCCATCCCATCGAACAGCAAGAGGTTTTATTATTTATAATAATATTATTCAATTTCTGTTAATCAGCTTTTTCCACTTCTCTCCAATAATTTTTTTTTTTTTTTTTTCCCGGACCAGTTGGTGGGGAGGGGGCATTTCCCTGGGGAAATCCCCATTTGGAGTTTTCCTCCCTAATTTGCCCTAAACTAGGACACACACCAGGTGAAGAAGAATTGAAGCTGAAACTCACTCAGAATCCTGAGTAAATGAACTCTTAGTCATTATGGACATATTGTAGAAAGTTGGGACTTCTGTAAATTTGGCCACAGCTACTATTGAACAGCACCACGTTCACCTATGATTATATGGTAAGTGTGGTGACAGCCTTTGTCCTGACCATGTCTGATGTGCCAGTGAGTTTAATCTATTCAGTAGTGGCCCTAGGAGGAAATCATGAGAAAGCAGTGTTATATCCTTCAGACCACAGAATGTGGGCACGAGAGGTTGAGGGAAAGGGGTGGACCATCGATTTGAAACCCTGTTCTCTGAGGAAACAATTAGGGTCCATATGTGAAGGAATTTTGGCAGATGATAAAGACACTTGCTTAGACACAGATCAGAGCACTTGTCACTTTGAAATGCATTCAGTGAACCAAACCACCTTGCTTGCATATGTAGGACAAGGCTGTGTCTGTCTCAGGACAGCATGTCCCACCATAATGGTAGACAATCAAATAGGGAATGAAACTTGGTTTAACTTGTGTGCTTGTAACTTTGTTGAAATTGAAGGCTGTGATTTTTCCTATCAAGCACCCGTCGTATCACAGCAATACATAAAGGCAAATTTGGCAACAGTGCAAGAAATATCACATGTGCCTATAGGAATGAATTTGGCCTTAGTCGCCCAATTGTTAAAACATCAAGAATTGAAAGAGATCCTAAAAGAAATTCAAGATGCAGGGAAAAAGACTTTGATTACTATACATCATGATACCGAGACAATCAAAAGAGTCTTTAAGTGATTTGCAGAACACTTGTCTCATCAGTGGTGGGATGTGCTTTTTGGATGGTCACCAACAGCAACTGCTATACTTCAAACCCTGATTCTCCCTATTGTTGTTTTGCTTATTTTAGTGGGCATTAGTTTGATTTTATCTAATGCAATGCTTGTTTGGAATCGGAAGATATTACAAAAAGTGACAGCTTTGACATGACTATCAACAGCGTATGGCTTATACTTGAAAGACGCTGGCCATACAGCCTTGATGGATGAAGAGTCAGTATACTGAGTAAAAGAATTTACTCATTTTAAAGAGGAAGTGGGGCATGAAGCATAAACTTTGAAGAATTTAAGATATTCAAAAAGCTAAAACCTTAATTGAAATTAATTTTCGTTAAATCTAATAAAAAGCTAATCAATGTTAAATTTAATAGAGAGGCACTACTAGAATGAGGAGGTAATCATTAGCCAATAACTAATTGTCTGTCAACCTTATGTTTGTTCAGCTGGGCTTGTAACGAGAAACGTAGAATCTTGTGAGGATCTTCAAGAACATAAGACAATCGCAAACTTGAAACTAACTGGGAACACAAAACTAGGAACATGGCCAGGGGCTCATTTGTCACTTTGGACTGAAAAGGTAGAAAGGTCACAATGAGGAAGAGCCATATCCCTTCCTCCCTTATGTGACCCCTCCCCATAACGAGACCACCGACTCATTTCAAGGAACAAACTGCCCACGCTTAATTGCTTTTTTTTCTAATTAGCATAAGAAGCGTAGAGTGGCTGGTAACTGAGTTATGAATAAGTATTTGTATTCAATACTTCTGTAAATAAAAAGCCTGTATTCACCTGCACTCAGGGCCGTGTGTATTAAGGGGTGACCCTGCCCATCGGCCCAGCACTGCCAATAAACACACACTCTGTAACCCTAATCGGTTAAAGAGTCTTTCTCCGCTATAGTTGGATACTGATACTAGATCATACACATATTTTAGTAAATCAACTCCAATTTGCCAAGTTGAACTGATTCCTTGCAAGAATGAACAACAGGACTTGATGGTAATGCATAAAGGATTCGATAGCATGTGCCAGAAAACTTCCATGACCATTCTAAGTCAGTGTCCAATTCAGGTTCCGTCTGGTAATCAACAAGTTACTAAAGGGACCTCGGATGCTGGGTTTGTTCTCTTTCCTGCAGGGGCCTAGCAGGACATTCCAAATGCTGCCTTTCTGCCCTAAAAGGAAAAAGAGGAGCTGTGGCTGCTAAATGCAAAAAGCAAGCAGGGAACACAGCCTGTGTGGAACTAGGTCACACAAGCTTCTCGCTCTGGCCTGAGGAAGCATGAGGAAGAATCCAAACAATCCTTGGAGAAAGACAACAATCTTTGCAGCTGTTGTTTAGGATCCTTGCTGTTTACTTGCAAGAAGTAGTCAAGGGGTGGTGTTACACATGTCCAGTGATAATGATGTGTAAGTTTAATGCCCAGTAAGGGTTTTACCACTCGGACATTCTCAAAGTTGTCTATAAATGAAGATCAAAAATAATAAATCTTGCTCTCTTGATCAACCCAGCCCGAGAGTCTGTGTCGTACATCTCGCCGTTCCTAATATAGTGTGACAATTCACAGCTGGGTTCAGGGCATACTCAGCTTGGCTCTTCCAAAATCCAAGGCCTTCAGGGTGCTCAGCAAGACCTTGAACTCCACAATGCTGTGGAACCGGGCCTTCAGCACAGGGACCTTTCCAGCCTGATCTGCACTCGTTCCTCTGCGTCTCTGCACAAAACACGGTGCAGGAGAGAATGGCAGGAGGGGCCTGTGTGTCACAGTCAACTCCACAGAGATGCAGTTTAAGTGAAAAAGTCAAACTGTTTATTGATGGGATGCGAAGCAAAGGGATGAGCTGAGGGGCAAAAAAGGGGATGGGCAAGGTCTGAGGGCGGGGGGATGGAGCTGTCAAAAGGGAGGGAGAGTGGAGGGAAAAAGAAGGGATGGAAAGTGTCTGAGGGCTGGAGGCATGGAGCTATCAAAAGGGAAGGAGAATGGAGGGAAAAAGAAGGGATGGAAAGTGTTTGAGGGCTGCAGGGAGGAAGGTATTCAAAAGGGAAGGAAACTGGAGGGAAAAAGAAGGGGTGGGCAGTTTCTGAGGGCTGCAGGGAGGGAGCTATCTACAGGAAGGGGGAGGGCTGAAGCCATGCGAGCTTCCCACAGGCTCAGCTGTGCCAGTTGTAAGCTGTGCCTGGAGCTCCAGCTGGTCTCTTCTGGTTTCAGCGTAGTCTTGTCTTCCATGGCATCTTATACAAAGACTGGTTCTCCTAAAGCAGCAGACGAGTGAACTTCTGCTGTTCTTTCAATAAATGTCTGCTGAAAAACTGTGCTCCTCTGAGAAGGGTTGTCATCTCTTCTCAGGGCTTGAAGTGCTGGAAGAGAGGGGGACAGAGCCATGATCAGACCCCAGATCTGTGGCAGTCCTAGGAGAAAGTCCTGCCAGAGCCATGCTAGCCTGCTCTTGCTGTGGCCACAAGAGTGAAGAGGCCAACAGGATCAGCTGCAAGGTCCTGGTCACCCCACCCAAATCCGCCCCCCACACCCCTGAAATCTATCTGTGATATTCCCACACCACCAAGGTGTCCACACAGGGAGAGAAGCCCTCTGAAGCTGGGGCACAGATTGCAGCTCCCTGCCTGGGCATTTCAGATCCCCCAGTGCCAACCCCTCACTGCCAGCCCTCACTCACCCTCGATGAAGGCCTGGAGCTCTTCCTCCTACGCCCTCAGGTGCTCCCCGGCCATCCCTGGGAACACAGAGCCTGTCAGGGCCCCGGCGGCACAGCTCCCTGCCAGCGGCACTGCCAGCCCTGGGGCCACACGCCCTCCCGCCCCGGCAGGGCTCAGCCCCAGCCCTTGCCACATCCTGACTCAGCCCAAGGGCACGGCTGCCAGAGGCCGGCAGCAGCCCGGAGGGCAGCCGGGGCTCCAGGGCGCCGGGCCCGGGTGCCGCTGCCGGGGCAGCAGCAGCCGGGGCTGGGGCCGAGCTGCGGTGGGGCAGGGAGCCAACCCGGGCTTGTGGCTCACCGATGAACCTGACGGCCGCCTCTCGCAGGGACTCCTGTGAGCTGTCCAGGTATGGCAGGGTCCGGCGCAGGTGCTCAGCTGCTTGGCTCCTGTCGTCTGCCAGCTGCAGAGAGCGGCAGGAGGGAAGGGTTGGCGCGGGCTCTGCCCCTCGGCCGGGCGCTGCCTGCGGCCAGCCCCGGCCTCCCGTGCCCGCCCAGCCCTGAGGCACCGGGCAGCAGCCGCTGGCGCTGGGCTCTGGAGGGGGCAGAGGGCCGGCTGCTGCCGGGGGAGCCGTGGTGCTGGCCCGCCCCACAGCCCCACTGGGCTGGGGCTCCATCGGCAGCCGACTCGGGGTCACAGGAGCCTGGAGAAGAAGCCGTGCAGCCCAGGGAAGGGAGCAGCGTGTGGGGCACAGGCTGGCGCCCCTGGGTGCAGCACTGGGTCACAGGTGCCAGCCCCACACACTGAGCTCTGGGGGCTTCTCAAATTTGGGCTTCTCCAGGCCATTCTTACCAGACACTCAGCAAACTTCCACAGCTGCTCCTTCCTCACCAGCTGCTTGAGATTCCTCCTCTTGAGGAACTCGGCCACTCGAAGCAGCGTTTCCCGAGAGGCCTGGAGAGCAGCAGAGATGCAGAGATGGCACTGCAGCCCAGGGCACAGGACTCTTGTCTGGGTGACAGGGCCCAGAGGAAGCCGCAGCCTGGGAGGTTCCAGGACAGGAGGAAGCTGATGCCCCTCCCAGGGATGCACCGGCATCACAGCAAACCTCACCTTTGCCACACGCCAGTTCTCATCATGGCAGTGGATGAAGAGTGGAAGCAGGCTCTGGTTCAAAATCTTCTCCAGAGGCTTCTTTCCCTCATCCACTACCAAATCCATTGTCATGAAGAAGAGGTCAAGGCAGAGCAACTGCACATGGCTGTGGTCCTGGAGGAAAAGAAGAGAAAAAGACCTTAATGCCGATTCCTCCAGGCTCGACTGGACAAAGGCCCAGAAATCTGTAAGACACAAAGTTTCTGGGCAGCAGCCAATGCCCGTGGCTGGGGGCACAGAGCCTTACGTGATCAAAGCACAGGGACCTTTCCAGCAGGAGTGCCTGAGCCAGCTTCGGAGCAGTGCTGCTGCATATCACGATGTCTTTATTCTTCAGCATATTGATCAACACACGGAGGGCCATGCCAACCACATTTCCATCTGTATCACCCAGCAGGTCCTGAAGGCGTTGAGACAGGCTGCACATCTTTATGGCCTGTTTGGAACACAAGGCTGTGCTGGGAAGCCCTGAACGGCTGCAGCGCCAAGACCACCCTGGCACTGCAACCCCACCCTGCTGCTGCTGGGCCCAGAGGCCAAAGGCTTGTCCCAAAGCACTCAGGCAGGTGAGGCAAGAGAGCTGGGAGCAGCTGCCTCAGCTCCTGAAGCCCAGCCAGCCCAAGGGGCTGCTTTGCCCAGCACAGCTTTAGCTGCTGCCCTGTCCTCACCATTGAGGGATCCTTGCTGAGCACCTTGAGGCCTCTGAGCGCCAGGCGACGCCTCTGCCTGCACTCGCTCTGCAGGTGCATTGACACGATCTCAAGGACACTGTCACCGTATGTAGTCAAATCTAAGTACTCAAGGACCTGAAAGGCACAGGGCAGTGACAGGGGAGCCGGCCGGCAGGAGCCTGGAACTGCGCAGGGCTGGGCCCAGGCAGCAGCACAGGGCGCAGGTACCGTCCCAGGCAGCTGTGGCTATGCAAGGGGACAGGGCTGGCAGGCAGCTCAGCGAGGTAGTGCTGGCCATGGGGCTCACCTCCACAAGGAATGCCAGGAAGGGCAGATCCCAGGGTGGATTATCCCTGGCGAGTGCCTTGAGCAGGTGGATTGCAATGCGGATACAGAAGGGGACCAATCCATGGCACATCTCCCTGTCAGGGGGAAAACAGCACCAAGACTTGAGGTGGGGGGGGCAAATCTCTGACATGAATGACTCACAGAGATCTGGCCTTTCCCTAGCATCCTTGGAGGGATCATGGGTGCTTTGGGAGGTGGCTTCTTTTGGGCACTCTCCTCTATCAGCCGTTTCCAGTCTGCTCAGCCATCCCTCAGTGACGAGGCCTTCTGGCCATGACCACGGGGACTATGAGGGGCACAGGGCACACATTTCAGAGGCAGTGGGGGGAAGGGGCTCTCACCTGGCCAGCAGACCCACGGCATTGTGCTGGGTGTCAGCACAGAGGAGTGTGTCCCAGCCACCCTTGAGCTCCATAGCCATCATCGCTTTCGAACACCCCAGTCGGCAGAGCAGAGCCTTCATGGCCTGCACTGCAAACCTGTGTGCAGAGCAAAGCCCAGGTCACACTGGGTGCACTGGTGTCAGCCACAAGGGCATGGGAAGGACAGGAGGACTGGCACCTGTTGGGGTTGCTGGGAAGGCGGTGTTCCTCCTGGCATGCTCTCCAGAAGCTGTCAACTTCCACTGGTGGCATCTGCTGTGTGGTGATGACAACTTGGAACAGCAGAGCCACAAACAGGCGAGGGGTATAAATGATCATCGCCTTGCGGCACTGAGGCACGTGGACAATCACCCTGAGCACCAGAGTTGCCTGGAAAAGAAGCACACCAAGACAGCACTCAGTGCCAAGGTGTCCATCGGGCAGGGCCCGAGGGGAGATGCATGGAGAGCAGTGGGCCCGGTGCCCCCTGAGCCTGCCCCTAGCCCAGGTTTCAGCCCAGGGCCTGAGGCAGGGAGAGGGCTGAGAGCTCCTGGGGAAGCAAGCTCCAGGTGATCAAAGGTCATCTCCAGAAACTCACGCTCAAGGGAAAAATGTCCTTGTTGTCCCCATCAGAGGTGCAGATGTTGCAAAGTGGCCAGTTCTCCATCACACACAGCAGTATTGGCACCACTTTCTCCATTGCTGGTCTTGATGAGCCAATGGCTCTCCACATCAGTGCAGCAGCTCTGTGGGATCAGAGCTCTGTGTCAGGGGTGTCTCAGTCACAGAGCCATGCCCTGTGTAGCTGTGGGGTCCCAGGTGACAAAGCCCCAGTGCCCTGAGGGGCAGGGAGGGAGCATTGGCAGCAGTCTCAGGAAACAGAGGGGCCCGAGGCTCCTGGACCTCTCTGCCTGTTGGGCAGAGCCCATTGGACAGGCTGTGCAGGGCAATGGGCCCTAAAGGCCGGTGAGCCCTGAGCTCTCAAGGCACGTGGGCCCCATACCTGTCACACGATGGGGCACAGCGCAGGAGGGTCAGCACCACATCGTCTGGGTGTTCTTCAGCCAGCCTCACGATTTCAGTTTGCTGACTGACATCCACAAGGACATGGGACACCAGACTGTGGTAAATGTTCCTCACAATAGCTGGCACCTGGAGGAGGCATGGGGAAGACTTGGAGCGCTGCCCAAGGCAGCAACTTCCCCAGCTTCCCCCAAGAAGTGCTTACCGTCCCATCACACTCTGCTGGCCTGAAAGGCTGAGGGGGCCCTGTGGATGTGGCTTGAGGGGGCACAGGATCCTGGGAGACCTCCAGTTCTGGCCCCTGGCTGGTCACCTGCTGCTCAGAAGAAGCCGCTTTCTTGTCAACAATGTCAGAAGAAACACGAGGGTCCTTGAAATAATCCCATATGAGCTCTTGGCTTACAGTGGGAGTGGGTATCCTGTTGGCACTCGCGATGCCCTGAGTCTCTCCAGTGTCATCATCTGGAATGGTCACGTCCTCAGTCTCTGCCATGTCCGCCTGTGCCCTTTCATTCTTCACTGCAGCATCAGAAACTTCTGAGGGCTCAGCTGAATCTGAGCTGACATCAGGCTCTGCCTGGAGCTCCTCCAGCCCTGAGTCAGGCTCAGCTGTGCCCTCAGTTGCTGCTGTGGTGTTGGTCTTTCTACGCCGAATGCGCAGGAATTTGCGGAACCTCTGTGCAGAATGAACAAAGGACAGGGAAGAGAGGCATGTTCCATGGAGTGCTGCAAGTGCAGAGCTGGGCTGAGCAGTGCCAGCAGGCCCAGCCCAGGTGGGGATGGCTGCAGGTACCTTCAGCGTTTTGCGGAAGCGGCCACGGGCGGGCTCCTGCTCTTGTCTCTCATCCATGGCTGCATCTGGAAAAGAGCAGCCAGAGCTGAGGGGCTGTGGGAGAGGCCGGAGAACAGAGCCCAGCCCTGCACTCCCGAGGCAGGGACAGCCCTGGGGTGGCTCAGGGGATGGAGCACGGTCACTGGAGGGGGTCAGCCCCAGCCCCTCTTCTGTCCTGTCCTTGGGCATGTCTACAGGGGATGGGATGGGATGGGACGGGACGGGACGGGACGGGACGGGATGGGACGGGATGGGATGGGATGGTTCCTAACCGGCTGGAGCCATCATCCCTGTGGCCCAGCTCTGCCACTCACCATCCTGCAGTGGTTGGAACTGCTCCAGCTCTTCCGGCTGTTGTGCTGGGGCAGCTCCAGGGTCTGTCTTTCTGTTCCATCAGAACACTTTGAAGAGGTTGAAGAATCTGCCTGCCATGATGCAATCCTGCCTAACAGGCACCTTAAAGAGAGATGCCATGGGTAATCTCTGAGAAATCAAACTCTGCAGTTGAACCTTGAAGGCACCTGCGAGAAAGAAGCCTCAGGACGCCTACAGGACAGCAAGTCCTGCAGTAAGGTCTCGAGGGCTCCTGCCACAATGACTGGAGGCTCCTTGTAAATGACTGTGGTCACCAGGTCCCACAGTCTCACCTTGAGGACAGAGGTCAGAAGGATGGGAGATGCCTCAGAAAAGCTCCAGGTCACCAAGTACTGGAGTCTGGCCTTGAAGGCACCTGTAAAAGAAAAGTCTTGGGAAAGACACGGGCCAACAAAGCCCACAGTCTTGCCCTGCAGGCACCTGGAAAAGAAAAGCCTCGGGAAAGCCACGGGCCACCAAGGCCCGCAGTCTTGCCACAAGGTCACCTCTAGAAGAAACGCCTTGGAAAAGCTCCGGGTAAGACACAAACGAGTGCGCTGTGCGGGGATTCCTCACAGCACCGCTCTGGCGCGTCCTGTCCCGTCGCGTGCACTGAGCACTGTGGCGTTGTCCTGTCACCGCCAGCCCCTATGTCACCACGTGTCACAAAGGGTCCTTGGACACCCTGTCCCTTTCCATTCCACGGTTACCAGGCTGCACCGTGTCACAAAGGGCCCTTGCACGCACTGTCACCTGCCCTGGTTCCGCCCCCATCCCCCCCAAAGTGGCCCAGGTTGGAAGGAATCCCTTGCCCAAAGTGTCTAAGACAGCCTGACAGGATCTTTAGGAACACCTCAAACCATCAGCAAACGCTGCCCTCCTCTGCAGGCTCAGGGCAGCAGAAGGAGCCCCCAGGGCTGCCGATGCAGCCGCAGCAGGAAGGCCATGGGGCCTTGCACAGAATCTGTACAGGGGCCTGGCAGCACTGAAATCAGCAGGTGTGGCAGAGTCCCTGCCGAGGCAGACCTGCCGCCCCACCAAGCGAGCCCTGGCAGTGCTGGTGCCCTTCTCCTGCCCCAGAGACCTGTGCCCCTGGGGGGCCTCTGTGCCAGAGGGCAGGCAAAGCCCATGTGCATTGGGGGCTGGGCTCCATCCTGCAGGGGCTGTTGGCAGGAGCTCCTGGAGCAATTGCTGGCAAGGCTTAGTCTTAGTCAGATTAATTACATTAATTGGAATTATTTTCCCATTGAAGTCATTTCCTGCAGCTCAAAAAACATCTTTGTTGGGAAGGCACAGAAGGATCTGGCATTTAAGAGCCCTCAGTTCACGAGAGCTTTACTTCCCCATTGCTTAACTCAAGAAGTTCCTGAAAGTTGCAGATTCACCAATTAATTGGAATGGCCGGAGAATGTGAAAAATGTGCAAGTTTGCTTCCCATCTTAAAGCAGCAAGTCCTTTGCCTTAACATCTTCCTTTGAGAGTCACACTACAGAGAGGCTAAAAAAAGGCCATTCTTTGGTTTGCAAACCTTTGCTTTTCTATGGAGGGATGATAATATCCTAATTCTCTGAAGGATTAAAGCTCTCAAGGAATGAAAGTCCACTCAGTATTACAAAAGTAGTCCAAACAATTGAGTCGATTGCAAAAAGGCTAATCCTCCCCCTGGTACAGATATCTAGGTGGCCAATAAATTTCAGCTCTCCCCTCTTCTTTTTTGCATGAGAACCAGGATCACTAACAGGAAAAGTCACAGATATTACTTATGTCCTCCATAACCGAGGCTGTGCCAAACCAGGGATGCTGCTGTCAAACTGACTCAAATTCCAGCCTAGACCTCTCACTTCCAGACAACTCCTTCCCCAACACATCCACCAACACCAACGCTCCCAAAACACACTCACAGAACTCCTCAACACCCCACCAGGACCCCCAGCTGTCCCCATCCCTCCACAGAGCTTTCCCACCCTCCAGCAGAGCCCCTGGTTCCCTGCACATGCCATGGGATGGCACTCAGCAGGATCTGCTCCAAGGCCTTCCGCGGTAGCAAGCTCAGGCTGCCAGGCCAATGGTTCCTGGATCATCCTTCCCACGGCCCCTTCCTGTGCACGGCTCTTCCATTTACACCTTTGAGCTCAGCTTGGACTTCTCCCCTTAAGCAGGATTGCTGTTAAAGGATGGAGAGCAGCCTGGCAAGCTCTTTCTCCAGCTCCCTCTTTACTCTTGGGGCAGCTAGAACATTGCACAGGAAAGCAACTGGTGCCACAAGGAGTGGGCGACGTCAGGGGAGATCACTCAGGACTGCTATATCCTGAGGGAACACCGCTGGGCTTGACCTTTGGGTACCTGCACAAACTTCAAGGCAGCCGCCTTAGTTTCCAGGACAGCCCTGTGCTGGCCAGCATCCTGACGTGGATGCTGGACTGCTGCAAGGCGCTGCTGGGAGCCAGCAGGACAGGACTGGCTGTCTTGTTTACATGTTGAAAATGCGTTAGATTGTATTTAGCTAGAAATTTAGGGATCCCTGAATTTGGTAAGGAGCTGCACCATTATAAGCTAAGAAATTATTTTTGATTCTGTATTTTAGCTGTTTTGTAGCATTTAATTTTGTCTCAATACAGCAAAGTAGAGGCCCTTCTTTTAGTTTGGATTCTTTGGGGAATTGTTTCCCATCTGAAAGGAAGACTCTGTGAAGGCAGCAGTTGTCCAGGCCACAAATACAGGTCATGAAGAAACAAAAGACGTGGCTGAGACCTCTCACATCCCACACTAAGGAGTCAGCCAAGGGAAAGGAGCTTTTGGGAGTCATGCCTGGGGGAGGAGGGACAGGCAGTGGGGTTATGGCTGTCTCTTAGCTGGGGGACACGGCTCAAAGGGCAGATGGCTGAGGTTTTGGTGTTGGACTGCTGCTGCCCAGAGGATCCACTGCTACTGCAGAACTTTTCCATCACTGTGTCTCTTTAATGTGGGTGAGCCTCTGCTCCCAGGTGTGGCCATGTAACTGGGTCCTTTCAATACCCAATCACTCTGGGAGGGATCCTCACCATGTGCTTGGGTGCCTGAGGGGAAAACGGGGACCCCGACCACCTCTGAAAGGGAGCGTTTCATGGCTGCTTGTGGGAGCCCAGCAGCTGCTGCTGTTGCCAGGATATTACACAGGTGACAGCCAGGGAACACCCAAAAACAATCCCCCCCTCCACCTTTTTTCTCCTTCCAGGGCTGCCCAGACCCTGCTGTTTCTGCCCTGCTCTGAATTTTGAGTACGCTTTTAGCTCAACATCCCTGGGTGTGCCCAGCCTCATGCTGCTCCTGCCACAGCTTTGAGCTCATTGCTAAACTGTTTGCCACCCCGGGCCTGCACTCCTCTGCTGTTCCACCCTGGCCCCTCGAGGTTCCTGCTATAGTCCATTTCACCAACTTTATATCGCCCCACATTTGGGTGCCCAAACGACTGCAGTGGGTCGACCCTGGCTGGGTGCCAGCTGTCACTCTGTCACTCTGTCACTCTCTTTCCCACTGGGACGGGGAAGAGGCTAAGACAGAGAACAGCCAGCAGGGTGAGATAAGGCAGTTTTATTACAGTAAAATAAAGAACTAAGCAGAGATCTGTGCTTGCATGGGCTGAAGAGAAAAAAGTCACTCTCTACTTCCCATCAGTACTCATGTTTGGACATTTTCTGAAAAGAAGGGCTTCAGCACGTGTAACGGTTCCTCCAGAAG
This sequence comes from Pseudopodoces humilis, assembly GCF_049639895.1. Taxonomy (NCBI): domain Eukaryota; kingdom Metazoa; phylum Chordata; class Aves; order Passeriformes; family Paridae; genus Pseudopodoces; species Pseudopodoces humilis. The sequence goes on along the minus strand of NC_142207.1, from coordinate 35,909,304 downwards.
GCAAACACTGAAAACTGAGAAATACCCGCCCCCTTCCTCTTCTCTCCCTTAGATTACATCTCTGAGCTGTTGTCATAAGGTATGGAATATCCCTTTGGCTTATTTGGGTCAGTTGGCTTGGTTGTGTCCTCTCCCAGCATCTTGCCCACTCCCATCCCCTTTGATGGGGGAAGGAATGTCAGAGGGACAGCACTGCCAGGCAATAGCCAAAACACTGGTCTGTTCTCAACACCCACCCAGGTACCAATGCAAAGCACAGCGCTGGAAGGGCTGTGAACTTTACCTTGGTCAGGACCCATACAGGTGCTATGGAAAGTTTTGGATTCTGGCATGTGCGTGCCCTTCTGCACCTCAGGCCAGACCGTCCTGACAAAACCCTTTCAACAACCAGCAGAATTGCATATTCTAAAAACAGGGGAACCTACCTCAAGCCCTACACAGTCAGCTAAGAATATCTCTGCTGCTGCTACAAAAATTCACTACTTACCAACAAAACACAAATGTGCAGATGAAATGATCCCAGCCTCTGTAGAAATGATTCTTAATGTATTAAGACTTTTTCTGAGAGGGACCCCAACTGAACTAAGAGATTGTTTAGTTGGGAGATGACACAAAGTCTGGGAAGACGTAGTGCGCAGCGATGCTTTGAACTGCCTGCAAACCCCAAGAAAATCAATCCCAACATGGGGAAACCTCCTGTATCTCATGATGTCTCATTCAGCGACACCTGAGCCAAACACATGAAGTATGTGTAAAGCTAAAGGTGTAGAGCTGTCACTGTGAAAACAGGAATGGAAATAGAAGGAAACACAAAGGTAGACAGGTAAGTGTGAGAAAGGAGCAAGGCTGAAAGTGGAGAAGATTGCTGGGAAGCCTGGAAGAAAGTAGATTACACACCATCTGAGAACAGGAAAGGCATCTGGTTTCTTCCCAGCTTGCAAGCCTTGAGAAAACTAAGAAACTGTCAGGCCCATGGATTTATTGGAGGCCTGCAGCCGTGTTGCTTGTGAAGGACTGAAGAGATTGTCACACTGTTGAACACCGTCAGGTTCATGGGTGAGCCACGAGCCCGGGCTCCCTCTCCGCCCCATCGCAGCTCGGCCCCGGCCCCGGCTGCTGCAGCCCCGGCAGCGGCACCCGGGCCCGGCGCCCTGGAGCCCCGGCTGCCCTCGGGGCTGCTGCCAGCCTCTGGCAGCCGTGCCCTTGGGCTGAGTCAGGATGCGGCAAGGGCTGGGGCTGAGCCCTGCCGGGGCGGGAGGGCGTGTGGCCCCAGGGCTGGCAGCGCCGCTGGCAGGGAGCTGTGCCGCCGGGGCCCTGACAGGCTCTGTGTTCCCAGGGATGGCCGGGGAGCACCTGAGGGGGCAGCAGGAAGAGCTGCAGGCTCTCGTCGAGGTTGAGTGAGGGCTGGCAGTGAGGGGCTGGCACTGGGGGAGCTGCCATCCGTGAGTGAGCTGCGGAGAGTTTTTCTCCCTGTGTGGACAAGGGGTGGTGTGGGAATATCACAGAGAGATTTCAGGGACATGGGGCAGGGATTTCGGAAGGGGGTGGATTCATGACCCGGACCTTGTAACTAATCCTTTCGGCCCCTTCACTCTTGTGGCCACGACAATAGCAGGCTGGCAGGACTTTCTCCTAGGATTCCAGCTCATCCCTTTGCTTTGCACCCCATTAATAAACAGTTTGGCTTTTTCACTTAACCTGCATCTCTGTGGAGCTGAAGGGTCACAAATCCAGAGCTCTGTGACACACAGGCCCCTCCTGCCGTTCTCTCCTGCACCGTGTTTTGTGCAGAGACGCAGAGGAAGGAGCGCAGATCAGGCTGGAAAGGTCCCTGTGCTGAAGGTCCACTTCAACAGCATTGTGGAGTTAAAGGTCTTGCTGATCTTAAAAACGAGATTCACTTAATAAATTTTAAAAAGAATTTAATATAAACAAAAGACAATTAGGAGACAAAAGAAATAAAGCAAAGGGTTAAAATGGCCGGGTGCCCTGGCGCCTTGCCAGGAACACACCTGGTATCTCAGGAACACTCTTTTTATCCCCCCCTACTGTGAAGATTTAATGCATATTCAAAGCGTCCCCTCCCTGGTTCCGCCTTCTTAGATCATGCTTTTGTACAATTTTTATTTTCTGCTGGTCAGCATTTATTTTTGCTGGTCATCATTATTCTTGCTGGTCATCATTATTTTGGAGTTTGGTTTCCTTTCTTTTTGCAAATGGTCAGGGTAGATAACAGTCCAGGCCCGTCATCCTTCCCCTGAGGGCAGCTGGGTTTCCTATCTTCCACTGATAACAGTTTGGGCTCTATTGTGCTGGTAACAGCTTGGGCCCCACTGTCCTTGCCCTCTGGGGTTTCCTTGCCTTGTACCTAGGAAATTCTTTTAAGTTTAAGACTTGTTAGCAAGAAAAAAAGTACATACATAGCTAAAAAGTATTTAACATATAAGATTCATCTGCGAAAGCCAATATCACAATACAAATTTATAACAGTTTCTTTAGGGTCCCCAAAACCCTGTTCTCTAATAACTCAAATATCTCACTGCTGCCATGGGTTACTTTACCAGTTCCTAGCAAGATTTTTATCACTGTCTGGGTGGCTTTATTATCTTTTGTGCTACAAAGGAAACAGAGTCCCCACTTGGGGATCCTCCACCTAAATACCCGCTGGAGCCAAGTCTTGACAGACTACACATCGAAACACATCCATACAATCCATACAATCACAACCTTTCTTTAAACAGAGAAAGTCTTTCTCCCTGGCTCTCCAATGCCCCTGATTCCTAGGCATGTAAGCTTAATCAAGAAATGCTAGCAGTCAGCAGCTGTAACTCCTGTCACTAGATGGTGGCGTCTCCCATTAAAGAATGTTAAAAATGAAATTCAGTCTAATTTTATCAATAAGGATTTTATGGAAAAATCTGTAAAATCGAATTATGGAAACAACTGTGAGAAATGAACTTGTAAAAATTCGTAGAAATCTAAATAAATGTATATAACAATAATGATATAAAATATAAAGTACAGTATGACACACAAGCCCTTCCCAGATCTAGCCACGAATTCCCACTCAAAGGATAACGATCCTAGCCGGCGCCCATCAACAAAAAGAATAGACAGGACGCGGCCCATCAAGCTGACAGAAAAAAAAACTCCTCAAACTGACAAGGACAGGCTCGGTGACCATCAACAGGGAAGAATAGACAGGACACGAAACATCAAGCCAAAAACGGAGAGGCTCCAACGAGATATTCATCACCGGACCTGAACACCCCGCCTTGCAGGCTACCGTTGGGGGAAGCCATCAAGTAAACAAAAGGAAAAATCCAGCCGAAATATCCATCGGCTCCAACCCGGATCCAGCCATCCCATCCGGATGGCCTGAACCACAAGAGCCACTCAGAATTTCTTTACATATGAGGAGACTCGGTCCGGACGTCCATTCGACTCTATTCTCCAACGCCAGGAAATCAATTCATACGACAATCAAGGACTGTTGATGAATGGTGCCTGCCTGGAATTTGGCCTCAAGGCTAAAAATCCCTATAAAAACCCCGGACAGTTTACCCTCCTTCGTGGATTTGGGAACACCTATACCTTTGGGTATAGACCCCTGTCCACCCAGCGCTGCGCTGTTTGTTTTATTGTGGTTTTTCCTCATTGTTTATTTTTTATAGAAATTGTTTTATAATAAATTGTTTTTATTTAACCCAAATCTGCCTTTATATTTATAACAGATTGGTGCCGTGACTCGGATCGGAGAAACTGCGGGGAATCTCGCTGCCCAGGACGGGTACCCCCGCTGATTTTGGCGGCCTGGTGAGTTGAGAACCCCCGTAGTTCATTCCGATATCCGAACCAAATTTAGGCGGAGGTAAAAACCACAATAAAAAGGATAAATCCGGATCGGAGAGCTCGGAAGGCACGGAGCCTTCGGAAGCCGCGGCTTACTTTGCTCGTAAAACGTCTAGTGCGCACAAGGACACCCACGCAGGAAAATAGCTGTAAGTACTGCTGGTTGAGCGGGCGATTGGGCGAGTGTGTGAGACGTGATCTGATCACGAAGCGAGTGCGGACTTCAAGGTCGCGTTTCCATCCTCCCGCGAGGGAATTGGCCGGCCGCGAAGGAAGCGATACAGAGTGAAAGTTTTTTTTTTCCCTCGACACACACTCGTAAAACCTGAGACCAAAGGGTGTCTCGGGAACTGATCGCAAGGTACTTGGAGGGGAAGGGACGTCTTGTCGAGCTCGAGGCTGGTAAACCCTCTTAGTAACGGACCCAGGGAGAGGTCCAGGGAAGAATCAAAAGTTCCGATTACAAGAGACCTCAGCTCAGCTCGCTGAAAGGTGAGTATCGGCAAATTTTGATTCCTAAGTACACAACGCAGAAACTGATATCGACTCACGGAGAAGTCGAAGAAAGGTAAGAATATATTTGCGAAGTATGGGGCAGAAAAAGAGTAAGCTTCAAGGAAGAAGCACAGGAAAAGATTCCTCCGATCAGGGGGAGGAATCACCAGACATCCCACTGGAAAGTCCCTTGGGGTGGATGCTAAAACACTGGGAAGATTGTCCCCAGAGGAAGGGGAAATCAAAGGAGAAATTAATACATTATTGTATGAAGGTTTGGGGAGGACAGGAGTTGAGAAGTCACCTCACTTGGCCAGTGTTAGGCACATTTGAAAAATGGACGTGTAACAAGTTGTTCTCCTATGTGGAGAACAAAGTCCCCTCAGATCCTGAGGAGAAGGAATACGCTAAGCTCTGGGTAAATGTCAGAGTAGGGCTATTTCCAATAAAGCAAAAAGAAAAACGTGAGTCGAAAACTGAGTCCTGGGAACCCCTCGATCACTTACCACCCCCGTATCGAGGACCAGCGGGACCTTCCTCTGCAGATCAGGTGGTGCCCTCAGCACCCTTGGGCCCCCGAGACCAACCCACTGAGATACGTGTGTCTCAAGCGGGAGAGTCGGGGCCAGCAGCAATGCCGGCAGCCCTTCCCCTTTCCCCGCCTGTAAACACCGTAACCGCAGCAACCTCCTCGGAGGTTTTTTCTGCGCAAGGCTGGGGAACACCCTATCCGTCCCTGCCGGTCCAGCCGCCACTACCGGGACCCTCCCATACAACGGAGGGGGCTCCTCCCTTCAACCGGGTGGCGGCAGAATTCCCACAATTAATAACAGGGAGGCAACACACAATCACCAATTCCCCTCCCGCAAGTAGAACCCGTTTAAGAGCAAGAATGATAGATAATGAATGGGGAGAGAGTGAAGAGGGGCACCGGTTGTTCCCTCTTAGGGAAGTACCGACGGCCCCGGGAGTGATCGGTTTTGTGAATGTCCCCCTTAACTCTGGAGATGTAAGAGCATTTAAAAAAGAGATGGGGCGGTTGTTAGATGACCCTCTCGGAGTGGCTGAGAGGTTAGATGAATTTTTAGGGAGTAGCATTTATACCTTTGACGATCTTATGGCAATCCTGAGATCACTGTTTAATCCGGAGGAAAGGGAAATGATTAAACAAGCCGGGATCAGAGACTGGGACAGACGCAATCCACAGGGGACGCCAGGTAACCAGAAATGGCCTAGCGCAAGCCCGAGCTGGAATGCACAGACGGAGGAAGGCAGACGGAACATGATGGACTTAAGGAGCATGATTATACAAGGTATAAGAGAAGCGGTCCCTAGGGGCCAGAACATTAGCAAAGTTTTCAAAGAGTGTCAAGGAAAGGAGGAACCACCCACTGAGTGGATCGAGAGGTTACGGCGAAGTTTACAGATTTCTTCTGGGACTGACCCGAACTCTCCTATGGGGGAGGTTCTGTTAAAAACACAATTTGTTGCTAAATCTTGGGAAGATATTAGGAGGAAATTAGAAAAGATTGAGGGGTGGCAAGATAAAAGTCTTCAAGAGCTCCTAAGGGAAGCTCAAAAAGTGTACATGAGAAGAGAAGATGAGAAGCAGAAATCGCAAGCTAGAATTTTAGTAACAGCGGTAAAAGAAGTCCAGAAACAAGAACAGATGCAGGGTAAGTTTAAATCACTACCCGGGAAAGGTCGAGATTCTCACCGGGCAGCCCCGGCCCCATGGAAAGAACCCCCTGAATGCTACTACTGTAAAAAGGTAGAACACATTCAGCGAAATTGTAAACAAAAATTAAAAGATGAGAAAATTTTTCAGGAAGACTAGGGGTGTCAGGGGCTCTTTAATTTGGGGACCAGAACATCCAAGGAGCCCTTGATAAAGTTAAAAGTGGGACCCCAACGACAAGTGGTAAGTTTTCTTGTAGATACTGGGGCAGAGAGAAGTACTCTGCAGAAATTACCATACGGATGTGTGGCAAGCAGAGAAAAAGTTTTTGTAATCGGTGCAAAGGGAGACCCCTTTGAAGTACCTATAATAAAAGATGTGGAAATAGAATCTGAAAATAAAATTTGCTTAGGGAATTTGCTATTAGTAGAAGAAGCAGATTACAATTTACTGGGAAGGGACATGATTGTTGCTTTAAGAATTAATATCTTGATTAAAAACTCTGAATTGGTGGTAAAAATATTTAGGTTGACTCCTAAAGATGAGGAGAGAATTAACCCTAAAGTATGGCATTCAAAAGGAGAGGTAGGTAAGCTAGATATCAAACCTATCAAAATAAAAATCGAGAACTCCGAGGACCCTATAAGAATCAAACAATATCCCATCCCGATGGAAGGGAGAAGGGGGTTAAAACAAATAATTGATGACCTCATAAAAGGAGGAACTTTGGAGCCTTGCATGTCCCAACACAACACCCCCATTCTGGCTGTAAGGAAGACGGATGGCAGCTTCCGATTGGTCCAGGACCTACGAGCGGTAAACGCTAGGACCCGGACTAGATTCCCGGTGGTGGCCAACCCCTATACTTTACTAAATAGACTCACACCAGAAGATGTGTGGTATAGTGTGATTGATTTAAAAGATGCCTTCTGGACTTGCCCTCTGGATGAGAAGAGCAGAGATTATTTTGCATTTCAGTGGGAGGACCCAGAAACAAACCGCAAACAACAGCTAAGGTGGACGGTCCTCCCCCAGGGGTTTGTGGAGTCCCCGAACCTGTTTGGACAAGCTTTAGAACAAATATTAACCCAATTTACTTTAGAGGGCGATACAAAGCTTTTGCAATATGTAGATGATTTGCTAATAGCTGGACCAACTGAAGAAAGCGTTAGAAAAAGCACGATTGCCTTGTTAAACTTCCTAGGAAGGAAAGGTTTGAAAGTATCAAAATCCAAGCTGCAATTCACAGAGCCTGAAATAAAATATCTTGGGCATTGGATATCCCAAGGGAAGAAAAAATTAGACCCGGAGAGGGTAGCAGGCATCCTCGCATTGCCTGCACCAAAAACAAAAAGGCAAATTAGACAAATCCTGGGGCTCCTGGGATACTGCAGGCAGTGGATTGAGGGTTACAGTGAAAAGGTGAAGTTTTTATATGAAAGATTAAACACTGATAGACTAAAGTGGACTGAACAGGATGAGTCCAATTTTCAGAAATTAAAAATTGTCCTTATGACTGCCCCGGTACTAACCCTACCAGATACAAATAAAGAATTCCAGTTGTTTGTAGATGTGAGTGGACAAACAGCACAGGGAGTCCTGACTCAGGAATGGGCAGACAAAAAGAAGCCTATAGGGTTTCTTTCAAAGATCTTAGATCCGGTCAGTCGAGGTTGGCCTACGTGTTTACAAGCAATTGTAGCAGTAGCTCTGTTAGTAGGAGAAGCAAGGAAAATAACTTTTGGGGCTCCTCTGGTAGTCTACACTCCCCATGATGTGAGAAACATATTGCAGCAAAAAGCAGAAAAGTGGCTGACTGATTCCAGGCTCCTGAAATATGAAGCCATCTTAATCAGTTCACCCGGTTTAGAATTAAAAACTACCTCTGCACAAAATCCTGCTCAGTTTTTATTCGGTGAACCTTTAGAGAAATTAGTTCATAACTGTTCAGAGATCGTGGAGCTGCAGACCAGAATAAGACCGGACTTAGAAGATCAAGAGTTAGAAGGGGGAGAAAAGTGGTTTGTAGATGGATCCTCGAGAATTATTGAGGGAAAAAGAAAATCAGGATATGCGATAATAAATGGTGCATCTGGGGAAGTTGTGGAATCTGGACCTTTGAAAGCAAGTTGGTCTGCACAAGCTTGCGAGCTCTATGCTCTCCTAAGAGCCCTCCGGAGGTTGAAAAGAAGGAGAGGGACCATATACACAGACTCACGGTATGCTTTCGGTGTGGTACATACTTTTGGAAAAATTTGGGAAGAGAGGGGTCTAATAAATACCAAAGGAAAAGATCTAATTCATGGGGAAATAATCAGACAGATTCTAGAGGCGGTCCGGGGGCCAAGAGAAATATCAATTGTCCATGTAAAAGGACACCAGACGGGGTTGCAGTTTCAAACCCGAGGTAACAACTTAGCCGATAAAGAAGCAAAACGAGCAGCCCTGCTTACCGTAAGTATTCCCGAGGTGACTCCGGAGGAATCCCCTGAAATCCCCATGCTCCCTTCAGAGAAAGAGATTGAAGAATTCAAAAAAATAGGGGGAGTCATGAAACAGGGAAAATGGTGGTTACCTGATGGGAGGGAGCTGATCCCGAGGGGAGTGGCAAGGAGAGTGTTACAAAGGCTACACAAACAGACCCATTGGGGAACTCGGGCGCTGGCAGATCAGTTCCTGAAATTTTTTGGATGCAAGGGGATTTTTGAAATTGCCAAACAAGAGGTACAGGGGTGTGTAGTTTGCCAAAAAGTAAATAAATCCAACTCCAAACAAACCGTTTGGGGAGGGCGGCCTCTCTCATACCGACCATTTGAGAGGATCCAGGTGGACTTCACCGAATTACCAAAAATCGGGAGATATAAATTCTTATTAGTAATAGTTGATAAACTTACGCACTGGGTAGAAGCCTTCCCCAGGGCAAGGGCTACGGCCCAAACAGTATCAAAAATTTTATTAGAAGAAATCATCCCTAGGTATGGGATAGTGGACTGTATTGATTCGGATCAAGGAACTCATTTCACTTCAAAAATTATAAAACAAACTTCAGAAGCTCTGGGTATCAGATGGCAATACCACACTCCCTGGCATCCTCAGAGTTCAGGACAGGTGGAAAGAATGAATCAGACACTTAAATCCCAACTGTCTAAACTCATGATAGAGACAAAAATGTCATGGATTAAGTGCCTCCCTCTTGCTTTACTAAATATAAGAACAATGCCTCATTCTGAAACGGGTCTGTCCCCTTTTGAAATGTTGTACGGAATGCCATACAAACATGGAATGCCGGTGGGACACCCCCAAGTAGAGGATATACAGATACAACCATATCTCATTGCTATCAACAAAAATTTACAGGAACTACGAAAAAAAGGACTGATTCCCCAAAGCACCTCACTGGGATTTGCAATACACCAGATACAGCCTGGGGATAAAGTCCTCGTCAAAGCGTGGAAGGAGCTTCCCCTCAGCCCCCATTGGGAAGGACCTTTCCTGGTTCTCCTGACCACAGACACAGCTGTCCGGACCGCAGAAAAAGGTTGGACCCACTCGTCTCGGGTAAAGAAAGTGAAGGAATACGACACCTCCAAGTGGAAAGTCACCACCCCTCCGGGAGAACTAAAGATCAGAATACAGCGTAACCACAAATGAACAGTAACGATCAGATAAGTTGTATTCACCCTGAATGTAATTGTTTTCCGTTTATCCATTTCAAGTGCGCCTATTGTAACCAGATTTGGGTAACCCACTGTTTGGGAGGGTACAAACCTAAAGGATTGTGCACAAAGTGTCTAGAAAAAGAACAGGATTTGACTAGCCGTCTCTTAATACTTGCCACCAGGGCGGGATTGTTGGAACTCGACTCTCCTGAGTGGTTCCTACTTTTTCAAAAGGGGATAAGAGGGAAACTAGACTCCAAGGCAGAGGCTTTGGAAATTGAGTGCCGAAAGACAGTAAAAGTACCGTGCAGGACAGACACGATTAAGTCGTCTCGGTGGGCTACCTTTAAAAGGAGATACGCCATAAGAACTACAAGGGCCCCTGAAGAATATCCCTGCTGCCGGGAAGATGGTAATCCCCGCCGTATATTTTTATACGGGCGAAGGGCAAGGCAGAGGGATACACCGGTGGGGAATCCTGATGTTCCTGAATCTAGCCATGTGCTTGACCAAGGGAATGAGTCCCGAGGTGCCTCTGGGGGATCCTCCCCTAGAGAAGTGTAAGCGGTGCCAGACCAACACAGATGCCGGACGAATAATCGATTGTCCTCCAGAACAACAAAGGGGGTTTTGTATTTCCAATGGCACTCAGTATAATCTATGTGAACTAAAAGGGGAGGTCTGGTGTTATCACCCAGCGGCAAGTCTTAAGGACGGGCAGTCTAAAACTCCTATAAAAAGAAAGACTGAAACTTCCCATTTCAGGTATAGGAGAGAAGTGGGAGTGATTTCCCCAATTCCAATCTGCAGTCAATGTAACAAAACGGTCTGGATAGGGGGGAAAAGACAATCCACTTTTTTGGCATATTATACGGTTAACCCTTTATGTTACAATAAAGCGAATTTGAAAATGTGTACCATGGGAGGGAAGGTATATTGGGAAGGTAGAAACTTAAAACATGAAGAAAAAGCTTTTTTTAATAATGAACCGATAATCCTTGATTTGTTAAAAAATAGTGATGACCGGGTATGTTTGCAATTCGACCCAGTATTCTGCTTCTCCAGGGATGAGGAAGGGGTGGACCCTGAAAACAAAATAAAACAATTAACCCTAGAGTTAAAGAGGCGAGAAGCGGAAGCTCGGAAAAAGAGGCTAGAACAGGAGAGGCTTAACTCTCTTAGTGAACATTATGAGCAATTAGAGAAACAATACAGCAATTGGGGGTTGCCAAACCCCAACCAGAATCTTTTTATAGATCTAATGCAAGAAATAGCCACAGAATTAGGTCTATCTAACTGTTGGATCTGTGGCGGGTTAAAATCAGCTGAAAGATGGCCTTGGAAGGGAGAGGGACTAACCCCAGAGCAACTCCTAAAATGGGAAGGCTCTAAAATATCAAAAACAAAACAAAGACCAGAAGGATGGGTTATAGACCAAAGAATAATCGGTACTGTCTGCATTAGCAGAGAGGGAAAAGAATACACTGATTTAGTAGGCTATACCCCGTGTGTAAGCACACTCACGGTGAATTCGGAAAGCAAGACTAAAACCTGGCAACCTGAACCACCCACGGGCTATTGGAGTCGCTCCAGGGGGAATAACTGTGAATGGATGGAAATAATTGGACTTTGCTGGTACAAAAACTCTGGGGCCAATCCCTTCCATGAGCTAATAGGATTAAAGGAATATTGGGATGATCCGGCAAAGTTGAACAAGGGTTAGGAAGCTCCTGATGGTATATATTGGATATGTGGGAAAAAAGCTTATAGCGAGCTACCCAGAAAATGGAAAGGATCCTGCACACTTGGAATAATTCGGCCCTTTTTCTTTACTCTACCTAAAACAGAGAGTAAATCATTGGGAGCCCCTCTCTTTGAGACATTAAACAGACAAAGGAGGGAATTAAAACGGGAACTACCAATAGCGGGAGGCAACCAAAAGTGGAAAGAAGAAGAATGGCCTGCCGAAAGGATCATTCAATATTACGGGCCCGCTACTTGGGCAAACGATGGCAGCTGGGGGTACAGAACCCCCATTTATCTCCTCAACAGACTTATCAGATTACAAGCGGTGGTAGAGATAGTTTCTAACCACACTTCAGAAGCCCTAGAACTCCTAGCCAAACAACATTCACAAATGAGAGCTTTTGTGTACCAAAACAGACTAGCTCTCGATTATTTGCTAGCCGAGGAGGGAGGAGTGTGTGGCAGATACAACGAATCCGAGTGTTGTATGGAAATAGACGATTACGGAGAAACAATAAAAGGATTGGCTGCTGAAATTAAAAAGGTAGCTCATGTGCCAGTCCAAAAATGGAATTCAATCCTACAAGCCTCCTGGTGGGACCAGATATTCGGGCAAGGGGCTTGGTGGAAGAAGCTAGTATTTTTCATCACTTGTTCAGTTGCCGGAATCATTTTCCTTCCCTGCTTAATTCCTTGCTTCATCAGACTAATTCACTCTGTTGTGCAAGGAATGCAGATTGCCACACTTCCAATTGATCCTGAGAAAGCGCAAGGGAGACCTACTCCTCTCTCTAAACTAATGAAATTAGAGGAGGAAAAAGAAAACGAAAATGTGATTAAAGCCTTAAAGAATTTTGAAAATAAATATAACCTGGCACAAGCATATAGTGAGAATTCGTTAACAGACTGGGAAGAAGATGAATGTGAGTAAAAAAATTATAGTCCTCCCCTGCAGAATTGGATGAAATAACACGAATTTTTAATGTAATGAATTATTAGGCGGGGGACTGTGAGAAATGAACTTGTAAAAATTCGTAGAAATCTAAATAAATGTATATAACAATAATGATATAAAATATAAAGTACAGTATGACACACAAGCCCTTCCCAGATCTAGCCACGAATTCCCACTCAAAGGATAACGATCCTAGCCGGCGCCCATCAACAAAAAGAATAGACAGGACGCGGCCCATCAAGCTGACAGAAAAAAAACTCCTCAAACTGACAAGGACAGGCTCGGTGACCATCAACGGGGAAGAATAGACAGGACACGAAACATCAAGCCAAAACGGAGAGGCACCGACGAGATATTCATCACCGGACCCGAACACCTCGCCTTGCGGGCTACCGTTGGGAGAAGCCATCAAGTAAACAAAAGGAAAAATCCAGCCGAAATATCCATCGGCTCCAACCCGGATCCAGCCATCCCATCCGGATGGCCTGAACCACAAAAGCCACTCAGAATTTCTTTACATATGAGGAGACTCGGTCCGGACGTCCATTCGACTCTATTCTCCAACGCCAGGAAATCAATTCATACGACAATCAAGGACCGTTGGTGAATGGTGCCTGCCTGGAATTTGGCCTCAAGGCTAAAAATCCCTATAAAAACCCCGGACAGTTTACCCTCCTTCGTGGATTTGGGAACACCTATACCTTTGGGTATAGACCCCTGTCCACCCAGCGCTGCGCTGTTTGTTTTATTGTGGTTTTTCCTCATTGTTTATTTTTTATAGAAATTGTTTTATAATAAATTGTTTTTATTTAACCCAAATCTGCCTTTATATTTATAACACAACCACAATCACTGTCAGCGTTGAGCCCAGGATAGGCACTGGGTGAACTCTGAATCAGCCTCTGCCACACTGATTCCCCCAAGTTCACAACTTGTCTTTGGGAGAGTGGTGTTTTATACAGGTTTTTTTCAGCTTGAAGCTGTGCAGTTCCAGTTTCTTTCTTTTTCTTGTGTTGTTACATATTCATATTTCTCCTGCTGCACTGCTGATGAGTTTTCTGAGAAGGAGATGAAGTTTGAGTGGTTTTTCAGGAAGCAGGCTTTGAGATGTAGAATCGTGGTGAGTTTTTTTTTTTTAGTCTGTGTAGTTTTTTTTGGGAAACCAACATTGAGATGTATGGTCCTGGAGAATCACATCAGGTCGGTATCAGGCATTAATCACCGGGTCGTTAGAGCACTTATCTTGCTTGGGTAACCCAGC
>NC_142207.1:35872396-35895158 GCF_049639895.1 Pseudopodoces humilis | reverse complement strand
CAGCGGGGAAAGCCCTCATCAGAGGTACAGATGCTGCAAAGTGGCCAGTTTTTCCACACATGGAGCGAGTTGGCAGCACTTTCTCAACTGTTGGTCCAACGAGGCTATGGTTTGCCACATCATTGTGGCAGCTCTGTGGGATCAGAGCTCTCTGTCAGTGGTGTCTCAGTCACAGAGCACAGTGTAGCTGCGGGGTCCCCATACGAGCCTGGCAGTGCTGGTGCCCTTCTCCTGCCCCAGAGACCTGTGTCCCTGGGGGGGCTTCTGTGCCAGAGGGCAGCCAAAGCCAAAGCCCACGTGCATTGGGGACTGAGCTCCTTCCTGCAGGGGCTGTTGGCAGGAGCTCCTGGAACAACTGCTGGCAACTCTTAGTCTTGGTCAGATTAATTACATTAATTGGAATTATTTTCCCATTGAAGTAATTTCCTGATGCTCAAAAACATCTTTGTTGGGAAGGCACAGAAGGATCTGGCAGACTTCACCAATTAATTGGAATGGCCGGAGAATGTGGAAGATGTGCAAGTTTGCTTCCCATCTCAAAGCAGCAAGTCCTTTGCCTTAACATCATCCATCGAGAGTCACTTTAAAAAACATAACACTACACAGAGGCTAAAAAAAGGCCATTCTTTGGTTTCCATGCCTTTGGTTTTCTATGGAGGATGATAATATCCTAATTCTCTGAAGGATTAAAGCTCTCAAGGAATGGACAGTCCACTCAGTAATACAAAAGTAGTCCAAACAATTGAGTTGATTGCAAAAAGGCTAATCCTCCCCCTGGTAACAGATTTCTAGGTGGCCAATAAATTTCAGCTCTCCCCTCTTCTTTTTTGCATGAGAACCAGGATCACTAACAGGAAAAGTCACAGATATTCCTTATGTCCTCCATAACCAAGGCTGTGCCAAACCATGGATGATGCGTCAAACTGACTCAAATTCCAGTCTAGACCTCTCAGTTCCAGACAACTCCTTCCCCAACACATCCACCAACACCAATGCCCCCAAAACACACTCACAGAACTCCTCAACACCCCACCAGGACCCCCAGCTGTCCCCATCCCTCCACAGAGCTTTCCCACCCTCCAGCAGACCCCTGGTTCCCTGCACATGCCATGGGATGGCACTCAGCAGGATCTGCTCCAAGGCCTTCCGTGGTAGCAAGCTCAGGCTGCCAGGCCAATGGTTCCTGGATCATCCTTCCCACTGACCCTTCCTGTGCATGGCTCTTCCATTTACACATTTGAGCTCAGCTTGGACTTCTCCCCTTAAGCAGGATTGCTGTTAAAGGATGGAGAGCAGCCTGGCAAGCTCTTTCTCCAGCTCCCTCTTTACTCTTGGGGCAGCTAGAACATTGCACAGGAAAGCAACTGGTGCCACAAGGAGTGGGCGGCATCAGGCAGCTCTGGGGAGACCCCTTGTCATGGGGTGGCTTTACCTTTAAGATAGCTTTGGGAGCTAAGGAAATTGAAGCTGCTGGTGACTGATGGGAGTCTTTCCTCCTGACCAATTATCAGTCATTTCTAAGAACTGACAGCAGTTTTGACCATTGAAAAGTGAGATCAACCTGTGAACACCACCTTAAGACCAAAACCTGAGAATTCTTGGTCTCTTTGTTTTCTGGCTGTGAAAGGAAACAGAGCTCCAGTTTCCTCCCGTTCTCTGCCAGGCCTGCAGCCTGGGCAGGGTTTTGGGCTGGGCCCAGGGCCCCCCGCCCGGGGAGATGGGGCTGCGGGGTTTCCCCCGGGGTTTGGGCCCGGGCCGGGCCCGGGGGTCCCTGGCCGGCTGCAGTTTTTTTGCCTGATGAATTCACCAGAGACTGCCGATAAAAAAAGGAAAAAAAAAAAGCTCTTGCCCTGCGGCGGGCTGAGACAGCGACCACCCCTTCCAGAGAGCCAAAAGATACCTCCCCAAAACAGCTCCACTCCTCTCCGGCAGAGATCACAGAACCATCTACAAAGGCTGGGAAAAAGATTTTAAACCTTTTTTCATTACCCAATGAGACTTGAATTAACCTTTTATCCGAGAGAAAAAAGAGAGAAATCAAATGAAAAGACCTTATAAAACTATCAGAGACATAAAAAAAAAGAAGTTTTCAAAAAGGAGGAATAAGGAGATGATTTAAAAGCTGAAATATTTTTCTTTTTTAAGCTATGGGTTGGACAATAAGGTCTTGAAAAAACCCCTTTTTTAATTCATGACGAGTATATGGGGAGGAATAGAGTGTTAAAATTTTGGTTTTTGGGGGCAAAAGGTGGAAAAATTGTGATCAGTGAGGTTTAGCGCTGAAGACAAATAGATCATGCGGACACAGTTCGGGTTTTGGTGAAAAGAAAGAGCAGAGTTTTTTTTCCGGGATTTATGTCTTCTGCCACAGCCGGGGTTTGGGAGGGTAGGAAAAACCCTTTCACTGACTGGCCAGGGAAAAGGATCCCCAATCACAAGACGGTAACAAAAAGGGGAATGTACACATATCTATGTTTACAGTTACTCTCCGGGGAAAAAGGTCCTTAGAAAACTATGTTAGCAAGCTCAAAAGCGAGTTTTCGGGAAACGTGAGGTGCTGGAAAGGTGAGATAAAGTAATATTTTGAAGATTTGGGCCTTGAGAGCCAATGAAAAAAAATTTTTCCCAGAAAAAAGTTTAACAGAAACGATGAAGAGAATTTTCCCTTGAATAACTCATCCTTAAAAAAAACATCCCTAGATTCATTGACCCATAAAAACACCTCAGAGTGATGTGAAATGGGAGGATGAACTGATGACGGATTTCCAGGAGGGGCATCAAAAAAATAGAAAAGCTATAACAGAAATAGCTTTCTTGGGGAAAACCCAAGATTTGCGAAAAAAGACTTCTTTTTTCTTACAAAGACTAAGAAAAGTTTTGCAGGAATTTGGGGACTGTTTTAAATGCCAAAGTTCAAAGTTTTTTTGTTCTAGTTGTCATGTAAACAAGGGAAGGGTGGGTAGTGGGGGAATTAAAAAGGGTTTTTGGAAGTTTATTCTGGTGTTCTTTTCTTGTATTTTGTTAAAAAAACTTTCTTTATTCCTTTTTTTTTTAAGCCTGTTTTGTTCTTGCTCAATCCATACAAAACAGCAAAAAAAAAGTCTTTAGTAATTTTTTAGTTAATACTTTAAAACCCGACGACCCCTGACCCCCAGGCTCTTCAGTAAAGACCTTCATATAATCTTCCGGATTATGTGGTTTGAAGTACAGCTCTGTTCCTCTCTTCCAGCCTTGAAGACATGGCACATACTCAGCCCCCCAATCAGAACCCTGGCAATTAAAAAATTTTGTTCCTCCAGGCAGCGGGAAGAACCATATTTCTTTTTTTGGGAAAACCCTGCAAGCAGCTCCACAGGGCTTGAGGACACAGTCTCATTCTCAGGCCTTTGACTGGATGCGCTGCGGGGAGTTTGTGAGAGCTGATCTGGGAGGCTCTGTCTGTGGGGCCACCTGACCCAGCCAGGTTTTTTTTTTTTTCAAAATTGTTCTTTCCTTTTTTTTTTGTTTTTGTTTAGTATGTAAATATAGGATAGGTTTAAATACACAGACTCCCAGGACTTTCTTTTGCTGCCCAAGGTCCGCAGGATTCGGGGAAGAGAGGGAAAAGGGTCCTTGTGCTCAGCAACCTCCCGGGGTGTGCAGTGGGGGAGGGAAAATGGCCAAAACCCCCTTGGCCTTTGGTGGTTCTGCTGAAGGCACCCCCCTGTCCCAGCCGGGAAGTGCCATCTGTGTCCTCGTCCCCCGTGTGGTGTGGCTGGGTTGTGGGGCTCCCAGTGCCTTTTGCCCCCAGCCCCTTTCTGGAGCTCCTGTGGGGCTGCGGCGCTGCTCCCCGGGCCACGCGGGGGGAGCCCCTGAGGGAACAGGGTGCTGGGAGGCCATGAAGGGATGAGGGGCTGTGGGGGGCCCTGACGGGAAAAGGGCAGTGGGAAGGGCAAAAGGGGGGTGTTGAGGGGTGGGTGGCAGGAGGCTCCAAGGGACAGGGGGCCCCTGAGGGGCCGGGGTGGTGGGAAGACCTGAGGAACTGGGTGTCAGGGCCATAAGCAGCCCCGGGGCAGCCCGCCTGGCCCTGACACCCGGCTGTTTGGCTTTTCCCCCCAAAATGTCTGCCGGCCCTGCGCAGAAGCCCCCAGGGGGGACAGCACCCCTCCAGGAGGGTGGGGACAGCCCGAGGTGCCAGGCTGGGTGGCTGGGGAATGGAGGGGGGGGGGGGGTGCTGCCAGGCCCGGCCCTGTGTGCCTGAGATAAGGGCAAGGGCAGAGGCAGGGGCGGGCCCAGGCCGGGCCCCCTCGGGCTCCCCGGGCCCACGCTGCTGGATGGGGCCCCCCTGACACAGAGTCGGGGCCCGCTGAGCTGTGCCACCATGGGGGGGGGAGGCGAGTCTCCCCCACAGGGTGCCCGTCGCTCTGCCCAAGCGGCTCTGGAGCCCACGACCAGCAGCAGAGTGTGCACAGGGACAGCGCAGCCCAAAAGTCGGCACCGCCACTGAGGCGCCCGCAGCACCCGGTGCCAGACAGGGAGAGGTTGGGCACAGCTGCCTTTGGTTTGGCAAAAGGCTAAACAAATTGGCCCACAAGGGCTTTCTCTTGACTTGCCACCCTCCAGCAATGCTTGGCAGCTTCAGCTGAAAAGCCTGTCCCCTGACTGACTTGGATGGCCGTGCTTGAGGGCGGGCTCCCCTTCCACACTCAGGTGTCCAAGGGCAGGGGCCCTTTGGCGCCATCGGAAAGAGGAGAGAGAACTCAGGACATGAAAACAGGAACAGCCTGTTTTGGTCATTCTTATTTTGCTGCTCCTGCCTAAAAATAATCACGGGAGATAGCAAATTTAAAAATATAGCCGAACACCAAGGATTTTTCCCTGTAGTGTCTGAACTAAAACTCAAAATGCTCTAAAAAGATTTAAAATGCGGGTGAAAATGACGTTTTGGTTGTAAGAGCCTAAAATTTTAACATGTGATTGTTCTGTCAAGGATTTTATTTAATTGGGGAAACTACAAAAATATTAAAATTTTTTTTCATTGGAAACCCCTTTAAAAATGGCTAAGAAACCCCTACGGGTTGTACTGGGGACAGTACTTGGCAATTCATGGTTTGTTGTGGGGATAAATATTTTGTTGGTTAAACCCTAAAGTTTAAAGTTTTCCCAGGGCTTTGATTGATGGTCTTTGAGGAAACTTTAATAAATGCAAAAGGATGGGAAAGCAAAATTTTCTGGAGAATGTGCACTGGGGGTAGAGGAAAACCTGAAAACAGTCAGCAGGCTCGGGAAAAAATTTTAAAAAAAATTAAAAAATTACAAAATAATGTAAAAATGGATGTGCTCTGTGACTTTTCGCAGGACTCTGTTGGGGAGGAAATTTTTCCCTTGCTCAGTGTAACACGGGACAGACACCAGCCTGGACCCTTTAAAAACATCAAGAGGGGACAAATTTTTTGTCCCAGAAAAGACTGGAAGATCCACTGAAACGGACAGTGCCTCTGAAACAATCTAACCACCCTGGGAAACCAGCAGCGATGGGGGTTTTTTGTGCTACTGAAAAACCCCTTCCATGAAAAAAATCATTCCGGAAGGAGCAAAATATCTGAAATAGCAGGAGTGGCCAGCAATGTCCAGGAGCCCCTGCCAAAAAACCCTGCAGGAAGGACTCTTCCCCAATGACGTGGGCTTTGGTTTTGGCCCTTTTGGAAAGAAGCCCCCCAGGGGAAGGTTGTGGGGGGGGAGAAGGGCCCAGCACTGCCAGGGCTCGGGGGGGGCAGGTTGCCCGGTGGGGCTCTGCCCACTTGCTGATTTCAGTGCGCCAGGCCCCTGTACAGATTCTGTGCAAGGCCCCTTTCCCCTTTCCTGCTGGGGCCCGCGTCGGAGCCCGGGGGGCCCTTCTGCTCCCCTGAGCCTGAGGGGGGGGCCAGGTTTGCTGAGGTTTGGGTTTTCCCAAAAGATCCTGCAGGCTGTTTAGACATTTTGAGCAAGGGATTCTTCCAACCTGGGCCACTTTGGGGGGGGGGGGGAAGAACCGGAAGGGGGCAGGGCGTGCAAGGGCCGTTAGTGAAACGGTGCAGCCTGGTAACCGGGGAAATGGAACGGGGGAATGGACAAGAGGGGCGGGGTGACAAGACCACCCCAGAGTGCCGGGTGCATGCGGGGGGACAGGACGGGGCCAGAGGGGTGCTGTGAGGACCCCCCCACACAGCCCATCTTATGCTGCCGGGGAGCTTTTTTGAGGTGAAAATTTTAAACGCTCACGTTGTGGGGAATTTGGGGTCTGGTGAGCCGGAGCTTTCGATAACGTCCTTTAAAGGGCCCCCAAAGGCCCCTTTTGTCATGGAGGCAGATTTTCAGGTATTCAGAGTGTTCCAACAGAACGAAGCACAGCCCTGGAGCTGCCCCAGAGAACCCCTGAAGAGGGAGAGTTCCAGCAAGGGCAGGATGGTGAGGGGCAGAGCTGGGCCACGGGGTGAAGCTACACCCAGCTGGGCCCTGCACCATCCCACCCACCCCACCCATCCATCCCATCCCATCCCCCCCCGCCCGCCGTCCCGTCCCCCCGTCCCGTCCCGCCCCACCCCACCCCATCCCAGCCCATCCCAGCCCCCCCCACCCGCACTCCCCCAAGGAAGGACAGAAGAGGGGTGGGGCTGCCCCCTGGCAGTGACCGTGCTCCATCCCCTGAGCCCCCCAGGGCTGTCCCTGCCTCGGGAGTGCAGGGCGGGGCGGGTTTTCCCTGGCCCTCTCCTGCAGCCCCTCAGCTCTGGCTGCTTTTTTCCAGTGTACCGGGATGAGAGAAAAAGGCGGAGCCTGCCCGTGGCCGCTTCCCGCAAAATGGAAGGTCCTGCAGCCATCCCCCACCTGGGTTTGGGCCTGCTGGCCTGCTCAGCCCAGTCTGCACTGGAGCACTCCTTGGAAATGCCTCTTTTCCTGTCCTTTGTTCATTCCACACAGAGGTTCCCCCCTTTCCCCTGCCAATTCGGCATAGAAAGTCAGCCCCTTAGGAACTGAGGGCAAGCTGAGCCTGATCCGGGACCGGCTCCAGGAGAGCCTGAGTCAGCCCAGATTCAGCGCCCCCTCAGAAGACTCTGCGCTGTGGTGGGTGTGACGGGCAAACTCTGATGTGGCACTGTTTTGAGGAATGGCCATTCCAAACACCAGAGAGCCGGGGCATCAAAATACTGACCCCATGCCCCTCCCACCAGAGTCATGCCCCGTTGAATGTTTTTTGAAAGGGGGGTTTTCCCTTTTTGCCACAGGCAGCCCCAGGGGCAGAACTGGGGTCCCCCATATCGTGTGCCCCTTCAAGCCAACCCACAGGGCCCCTCGCTTTTGAGGCCAGCCAGTGGGGCAGGAAGGGAACACTTCTTGGGAAAAGCTGGGGAAGTTGTGCCTTGGACAGTGCTTCCAAACTCTTCCCTATTCCTACTTGGGTGCCAGCTATTGACGGAGCATCCACCAGCTTTAATGTGCTCCTTTAGGTGGATGCCAGGCTGGCCCTAACGTGGGGCGGGCCCCTGGAACACCCGGACGTGTGGTGCTGACCCTCCTGCGTTTGTGCCCCTGGTTTGACAGGTAGGGGCCCACGTGCCTTGAGAGTCGGGCTAAAAAAACCTTTGCCCTAACAGTGTCAATGGGCTCTCCCCAACGGCAGGAGGTCCAGGAGCCTGGGCCCCTCTTTTTCCTGAGACTGCGCCCAATGTCCCTCCTCCCCCTCAGGGCATTGGGCTTTGCACCTGGGCCCCACACTACACAGGGATAGCCTGTAACTGAAAAAACCCTGACACAGGCTTGTTCCCACGAGCGCTCCCATGATGTGGCAAGCCAAGCCTCATCAGGCCCGCAATGGGAAGGTCTGCCAAACTCTGCTCCATGTGATGGAAAAATGGCCACTTTGCACACCTGCCCCTCTGTGGGGACAACAAGGCGTTTTTGTTTGGGCTGTGAGTTTCGGAATGGCCGTGCCTGTCCCCTAGGTTGCTTCTCCAGCAGCTCTTCTCCTCTCCTTGCCTCAGGCTGGGTAAAAACTGGGCGGGGCGGTCGGGGGCACCGGGGCCCACTGTTCCCCTGCATCCCCCCTGGGGCCCTGCCCCTTCGGCGCCTCGGCACTGAGCGCTGTCTTGGTGTGTTTTTGCAGGCAACTCTGGTGCTCTGGGTGATTATGCAAGTCCTCAGGCCTGAGGCCATGATGCATTATTCCATCTCTCTTTGCGGCTCTACTGTTTTTTGCAATTTTCCCACCACACAGTGATGCCAGCAGGGGTTTGAAAATTCTGGAGAGCATGCCGGGGGAACCCCGCCTTCCCAGAAAACCCAACGGGCCATCCCCCCTGTCTTCCCATGCCCTTGTGGCTGACCCAGTGCACCCAGTGGGGACCTGGGCTTTGCTCTGCACCATTTTTGCAGTGGGGCCCAGAAGGCTCTGCTTGCTTTCTGCACTTGACAAGGTTTGGGTGGCCATGGGGCAAGTTGGTGGAAACGCTGCTCCATGTGCACCCAGCACTATCCCGTGGGTCTGTTGGCCAGGTGAGACCCCCTTCTCACCCTGCCTTGAATGGTCCCCTGTCCCCCGGTTTTTGCCCTACCAGTCCCTGTGGTATGGCCCAGAGGGCTTTGCCATTGAGGGAGGGGTTGAGCAGATGGGGAAAGTCTGGAGGAGGGTGCCCAGAAGGACCCCGGGGGCCCCCAAAAGCACCCATGGTCCCCCCAGGGAGTGGGGAAAAAGGCCAATCCCCGTGA
The DNA here is from genome assembly GCF_049639895.1 of Pseudopodoces humilis. Lineage (NCBI taxonomy): Eukaryota > Metazoa > Chordata > Aves > Passeriformes > Paridae > Pseudopodoces > Pseudopodoces humilis. Next base: position 35,886,437 of record NC_142207.1, on the reverse strand, counting down.
GTCATCCCTGGGAGAGGTTTGGCCTCCCCCACCCCCCACCTCAGTGTCTTGGTGCCTTTTCCCCCCCTTCCAGGGTGTTGCGCCATGATTTGACGCCCTTGTTTTACCTGGGCACACCAATTTTGTCCGGAGGCTCTCAGGGGGAGGCCCCTGGGTCTGTCCTCCCGGATTCCTTGTTGAAGTGGCCCCATGGCCAGCACTACCTCGCTGAGCGCCTGCCACCCCTTCCCTTGCATACCACAGCTCCCGGGGATTTCCCCCGCGCCCTGTGTGCTGCCTGGGCCCAGCCCTGCGCAATTCCAGGTCCTCCGGCCGGCTCCCCTGCCTGCCTGTGCCTTTCAGGTCCGGATTGCCTGAACTTGGGGTGACTGTGGGTACTGTGTCCTTGAGTCGTGTCAAGCACCTTAGAGCGAGGCGGGGGAGAGGCGTCCCCTGGCGTCAGGGCCTCGTGGTGTCGAAGGGAACCCTCGATGGTGAGAACGGGGCAGCAGCGGGAAAGCTGTGCTGGGCAAAGCAGCCCTTGGGGCTGGCTGGGCTCAGGAGTGAGGCAGTGCCCCCAGCTCTCCCCCCTTCACCTGCCTGGTGTTTTGGGGAAAGGGCCCTTTTGGGCCCTCTGGGCCCAGCAGCAGCAGGGTGGGGTTGCAGTGCCGGGGTGGTCTTGGCGCTGCAGCCGTTTCAGGGCTTCCAGCACAGCCTTGTTTTCCAAACAGGCCAGACCTATAGCACCCCTTGTCGAAGCTTCCTGCAGCTGCTGGTGAGCAGAGGGAGAAGTGGTCAGCATGTCTCTTCTGTGTTCACGATATACTCAAGAAAAAAATTCTTCGTTTTAAAGGATATGCCCCCAAGCTTGCGAGCCATTTGTGTCCTTTTGGACCATGAAAGGGCTCTGTCCCCCGGGCCCAGGGGACTGGCTACTGCCCACACAAACTTTGGGCCTGTGGGGGTTTTCGGCCTTTGCCCCGGTGGGCTGGAGAAGTTGGCGCTGGAAACTTTTCCTCCTTCTTTCCCCCAGGATAAAAGCCCCGTGAGGTGCTCTCCATTCACCTCTTTCCGCAACACGATGAACCGGGTAGTGGAAGAGGGAAAAAAAAAAAGGGAATGGAGAGGATTTTGAAGCGAGCCTGCTCCCGTCATTTTGCACTGCCCCAATGAGAACCAGCGCGTGGCAGATGTGAGGTTTTTTTGTGATGCTGGGGATCCTGGGGGGGGACTTTTGGGTGCTTCCTGCCCCCGTGCCTTTCCCCGGCTGCGGCCCCCTCCCCCCTTGGCCAGGGGTGAACTCTTGTGCCCCGGGAGCAAAAAGGGTCTCTGCTCTCTCCAGGGCCCCCGGGAAACCTTTCATGTGCTGCCCGTTTTGAAGAACACAGAGCTCCTGTGGGGGCTGCCAACGAGGATCTGTCGAAGATCACCGAATGCGTGGTAAAGGAGGCCCGGAAACCCCGCCTCAGCCTGGAGAAGCTCCCGTCCCCGGGCTCAGTGTGTGGGGCTGGCAGCTGTGGGCCCCGTGCTGCCCCCAGGGGAGCAGCCTGCACCCCCCACACTGCTCCCTTCCTGGGACCACGGGTTCCTTTCAGGTCCCGTGGCCTGACCCCGGCTGCCGTGGGGACGCAGCCCAGTGGGGCTGACCCGGGGCCTCAGGGCTGGGGGGGGCACGGGGGGCCGGGGCTGGCCGCAGGCAGCGCCGGGGCCGGGGGCAGAGCCCGCGCAACCCTTTCCCCCCTGCCGCCCTGCAGTGGCACAGGTGAGAGCCCAGCAGCCGAGATGCGCCGGGCACTGCCTTATCTGGACAGCCCCCGGAAACCCCCGCGAGAGGCAGCCGTCAGCTTCATCCCTGACCACAGCCCCCAAAATCCTCCCCGCCCTGCCGCGCCGGCCCCAGCCCGGCTGCTGCCTTCCCGGCGTGGGACCCGGGCCCGGCGCCCGGAGCCCGGCTGCCCCATGGGCTGCTGCCGGCCTTGGCAGCCGTGCCCCCCCCCGGGCTGAGTCGGATGCGGCAAGGGTGGGGCTGAGCCCTGCCCGGGGGGGGGGGGGTGTGGCCCCGGGGTGGCCGCGCCGTGGAGGGGCGTGCCGCCGGGGCCTGAAAGGGTCTGTGTTCCCAGGGAAAGGTCGGGATGTTCATGCCAAAGGGGGCCCCAAGGAAGAGCTGCAGCCCTCAGTGAGGGTGATGAGAGCAGGGGCTGGCCTGGGGGGGGGCAGGGAGCACTTGCAATGCCTGGGGAGGAAGCTGCAATCCCTGGCCCAGTCAGAGGCTTCGTTCCCTGTTGGGTGAAAAATGGTGTGGGCGGAGCAGAGAGATTTAGGGGCATGGGTGGGAGTTGTGGCCCGCAACTTTGGCTGATCCTGTTGTCTGGTCCTTCTTGTGGGGCCTTGCAAGAGCCGGTGGAAGTCCCTTGGGAGGAAAAGTTCCTAGGAACCCTGCGATGCATGCCCCGGGCTGTGCCTCTCGTTCTCCCCTCTTCCCGCCACTGAAGCCCCGACAAAGACACCTCCATCCACAGCAACCTGAATACCAAGCTCATTTTCCAGTGAACGAGTGTCCCAAGAACAGCAGCAGGGGACACGAAGAGGACACCACCCCCAGTGCTACTGGGATCCAGGCACAGTGGCAACTGGGACAGCTGAGCCTGTGGATTTCCGGGGCTTCAGCCCTCTCCCGCCTGTAGATAACTCCCCCAGCTTTCAGACTGTGCCCCTCCCCTTTTTCCCTTATTCTTCCCTCCCTTTTGAAAGCTCCTTTCCTCCGCCCCAGTCCATGCCCATCCCCCCCCTTTTCCCCTTTTCCCGTTTTATCCCTTTGCTTCACCTTGCATTAATAAACAGTTTGCCTTTTTTACTTAACCCGATCTGTCTGAAGGGGCACAAATCCAGAGCTCTGTGACCCCCGGCCCCCCCTGCCCTTCTCTCTGCACCGTGTTTTGGCAGAGACGAGAGGAAGGAGCGAGATCAGGTGGGAAAAGGGCCTGTGCTGAAGGCCCCGGTTTCCCCCGCATTGTGGGGTTCAAGGTGGAATGAAGGCAAGGGGGGACAAGGAGCCTGTGTGGGGGGCAGGGGCCAAAGTTGTGTCTAAGGCCCCGCCCTATTTGGTCCTCGTTGTGCCCAAACAACAGGAGGCGAAGAACAGACTTTTAAGGAAAAACCCTTTTGGGGTTTAAATGCTGGGAATTTGACCCTGAAGAGGAACAATGGATGGATCAATTGATGGGAGTTAACCTGTGAAAGAGGAAAGAACAATGAGGTGTTATTGGCAGGTGCCCTTCCCATGTCAGGCCAAGGGGGAGATGACATGGTAACTGGGAAAATTCCCCTCCCGGGGGGAAGATAGGAGGTTGGTTTTGCAGTGGAGAGGCAAGAAGGGAAAAAAGCCCCCTTTTTGATGGAGGGGATGCCCCTGAAGGTGCTTGGCCCGCCTGCCCCCCCCATTGGGGACCCTGCTCCATCTCTGCCTTCTCATGGGTTTTCACCAAACCCAGGGGGTTTTCGGTTTATTTTCAACAGCAACTAATAAAATAAGAGTTGCTTTGCAAAATTTTTTGCAGGGCATCTTCCACACCCATGATTTCTTGGCAATGAGGATGGGATGCCCAGAGCTCAAAAAAACCCCTGGTGTTTTGAGCAGGTTGAGTGCAAAATGGACCATGCTTTTGGGGTGGGTAAGGAACGGGACAGGGTTTGGGCAGTGGAGGTATGGTTGTTAATATATGTTGGTATAAATTTTTGTGTATTGTCACATATAAAAATTGAATATAAAAGCTGTTTTATGTAAAAAAAAAAAAACACAGCAACTTAAGATTGCAAAAGCATGCTGGAAAAGCAGGAATTTTTCAAGAGAATGACCCAGCAAATTAAGGAACACTGAGAAGAGCTGGGTCTCCCAAGAAGATAACGCTCTAACACCCGGTGATTAATCCTTTATACGACCTGAGTGATTCTCCAGGACCTACATTCAATGTCGGTTTCCCAAAAAAAAAATACCAGACTAAAAAGAAAACCCCCCACTTTCTACATTCAAAGCCTGCTTCCTGAAAAAAACCCTCAACTTTTCTTCTTTTCAGAAAAAATATCAGCAGTGAGCAGGGGAAAAATTTAATATGTAACAACAAAGAAAAAAAAAAGAAACTGAAACTGCAAGCCTCAAAACTGAAAAAACTGTATAAAAACCCAAACCCCCCAAAGACAAGTTGTGAACTTTGGGGAATCATGTGGCAGAGGCTGATTCAAGTTCCCCAGCACTGATCCAGGGCTTGATGCTGACAGTGATTGTGGCTGTTTCCATAATTCAATTTACAAAAATTTTCCCTAAAATCCTTATTGTAAAATGAGCCCGTTTCATTTTTTTAAATTTTGAAAAGGGGGGGCTGGAAAAACCCGGAGAGGTTGAGTGGCTGAGCCCGTTTGTGTGTATAGCTTGAGACATAAATTGGGTGTGTAGGCCCCGAAAGGCCAGAGGAAGTGCGTGTTGGAGCGTGCTATCAGCACAGGGCGTGTGGGGAAACCCAATCTGGGTTTTTGCTCTGGGCGACGCAAGCAGCTAGAAAAGGACAAAATGATTGGGTGTGGTTTGATTGTATGAAACCCCTTTAATAAAATCTCCCCTTTTTCCCTCTGGTTTTGGGTTTTGATAAACATTTTTTTTGGGGACACCACTATCTAGTGACAGGATTTAACTGCTGACTTTTACCATTTCTTGATTAAGTTACATGCCAGGAATCAGGGGCACTGGAGAGCCAGGGAGAAAGAATTTCTCTGTTTAAAGAAAGGTTGTGATTAAAACCCTTGGATTGTTTTCGTGTGTTCTGTCAAGAGCCCTTTGGCTCCAACGAGATTTAGGGGGAGGACCCCAAGTGGGGGGCTCTGTTTCCCTTTTTGCACAAAAGAGAATAAAACCACCCAGACAGTGATTAAAAAACTTGCTAGGAAGGTAAAGTAAACCCCCGGCAGCAGTGAGAATTTGATTATTAGGGCATGGGGTTTTCAGGGACCCTAAAGAAAACCAAATTTACATTTTTAGGGTGAGGGGCCCCAAAATAATTGGGTACCTAATATTACGAAGTGAAACCCCAAAGTTGGGAAAAAGAAACATTGTGAGAAAAAGAACTTCAGGATGGGAGCAAGTGAGAGCAAAGAAATTTTTGGGTTTCCTTTGGGATGGATTTTTAAAACATTGGAAAGAACTAGTTTGGGGAAAGGTGGTGAGAAACAAGAGGGAGCTTGTTAAGGGCTTTCACAATGGTGGCCACTATAAGGCTGGAGGGGGTGTGAGGTGGCCAGTAAATGGATCGGACTTGAAACCTTATTGCAGTTAAAGCTTTTCCTCCAGTGAACACAAGGGCGGAAGTGACTTCTGGATATTTTTTTACCCTCTGTGGCCACCCGAGTGGCAGAGAGATTTTGGGGTTAGCCCCCGTCTGATCCCTTGGTATTGGCCCTGGGGAAAGGTAAAAAAAGTCAAAAGGGAAAACCTAAATGGTGTTGTAGAACATGTCAAAATTTAAACAAAAAAGCACTACCCCGTAAACGATACCAAAAAGAGGTTTTGGAAGGGAAAAGCAAAAATTCCCAAGACCATCTTGAATGTTTGAGAGAGGGGGGGGGTGGAAGAGGAACAGGGTCAGAATCACATTGATGAGTGGTGACAGTGAGGATGAGGAGCCCGGCCTTCCCATAAGTACAAAACTTCTAAATTCCCCCCCCCAAGCCCTGTAGCACCAGGGCCCAAAAGCAGGCTAAAGGATTATACAAGCACCTCGGAGAGAACAATGCCCCCCAGGGGGAAAGACAAGATTATCAATTTGTCCATTAGCGTTTCTACAATGGATTTTGGAGGTTTTGGGGAAAAAATTCTGGAAATTATCGGGGTGATCCAGAGGGGTTGTAAGAAAATGAGGTTATGGTTAAGCAGCTTTCACAATTGGGCAGATTTACAGCTCCGCTTGATGCCCTGACAGGCAGAAAACCTATTAATATTAAAGGTAGTAAAAACTTTGCTGAGGGGATTGTAGGGAAAACACAGGAGGATTTTTGGATGTATTTCCCTTCAAGTGCTGGCTGGAAACCCCAAAGAACAAGGGGGATAAGAAAAGTTTTCAAGGTATAGGATTAACAGTAAAAGGGCTGGAAAGAGCAATTCCAGAAATATAAATTAATCAGCTCTATTGCTATTTAAAAAAGGTCCTTCTCAAAGACCTCTGAATTTTTAGATCAAGGGCCCATGCAATGCGGGGAAAAATACCAGCCTGGACCCAGGGGGAGTGAAGGAATGCGTAGCTAATAAATTTGTTTTTTCGACAAACCACAGAAGATATAAAAGGGGAAGCTCCAGAAGTCTGAGCCCAGAGAGCCGGAATCGGGAAAACCCGGTGGATGAAGCCAGGAGGGGCTTTAGCAATTGGAAGAAAAGGGTATAAAAGGGGATGAGAAAATTGGTGGCAGTATGAAGGAGGGGGAGAAAAAAAACGTAAGCGAGGTCCACCAAAACAGGACCACCCCAACTGGGAAGGATCAATGGAAATTTTTCAAGAAAAACTGGGCAACGGAAAAAACAGGCCCAGAAATTAGAAAAATGATGATGGGAAAAAGATGTCGGAAAGTAAAGGGGGAGGGGTTTTTAGTAAAAGAAGAAGACTTTTAAGAGGCCAAGAGCCCTACCCAAAGGGGGCCCTCTGGGTTTTAGCTCCCAATCTAGGGAATAAAGAAGGATTTTCTAAGAGATACGGAGCAAAATTTTTAGTGTTGAAAAAGGGTCTAATACCCGTGATAGTAAAAGGTTTTAAAAACTTGAAAAATTCAGGACTTTTGGGAAAAAAAGTTAGGTTGGCAAGCCCCCGGGGGAAAAATAGGGCCTGGGAAATGTTAGGCCCTTTTGCTTGCTAAAACATGTCAAACTGCCCAGTGTAATCAAAAATGATAAAGATACAAATTTTGATGTGATTGATTTAAAATTTTTGTTTAAAGAACATGAGGAACAATGTTTGGGGGGTGGGCCGATCACGATAATCCTTGCTTTGGGGAAAAAAAAAGTATACAATAGAAAAATGGAAGTTGAATAAATTTAAAATGTAAATTATTAAAGATAGAGTATAAAATGTTAAATTTTAAAACCAAGATGGGTTAGTTTTGGGGAGTTACCCCGGCACCCGGCTCTTCAATAAAGCACCTTAGATAATCATTCCGTGTTAGTGTTCCCGAAACCCTAACACCTGTAACAAAAGATTATGCGATGGTAAGGGGGACAACGGGCACCTACCTCAAAAAGCATATTTTTTGTAAAACCCTTTGAAGTAAAATTGGGAAAACAATGGGGGAATTCATCAGTTTTTTTAGATAGCCCAAATGCTCCCATCACCCACTTAGCCAGATTTGTTTGAAGGAGTTGGGGAAACAAGAAATAGTTTTTTCAAAATGAATAAATTAGCTTGGAGGTAAAAGACCAACAGTATGTGGGATAGTTTAAGTTTAATGCTAATAACCCAAAGAATTAAAGGAATAATGAAGAGGAAAAATTTTAGAAAAAATAATGGATGATGTATTTCCTGGGGTAAGGGCTTCTAATGTACCAGGGAAGAGCAAAGAACGCACCACTGGTCCAAATTAAGTTGAAAGAGAAAATAATATCCGGTGAAGTGGTCAAGCAATATCCCCTGAGGATGGAGGATAAGAAGGGGAAATTAGCCCAATTATTGAAACCTTTTAACAAATAAGGGCTAGTTGAAAGGAGTGTCAATCTGATTTTAACACTCCTGTTTCTGCAGTGAAAAGAATCCAATGGGTTCGTACAGGTTAGTACACAGATTGGAGGGCTGTTAACAAGATAACCGAGGATCGTATCCGTGGTTGCCCAATCCCTATACCTTGTTAACCCCATTTCACATCTGAATTATCCTGGTTTAATGATCACATTTAAAGGAAGCATTCTTTTGCCTCCCTCTCCATGAAGCCAGCCATAAAAAAATTTGCATTTGAATGAAGAAAGCCCCAAGACTGGGTGAAAAAACTCAGCTCACACAGACAATGCTGCCACAAGGGTACAAGAATTTTTCCCCCTACATTTTTGGTAGCTTTGCTCGTGAATGGTAACCCCTGTCGGGAGAAAGGACACCTACTCCAGGACGTGAATGACTCTTAATAGCCACCAGGAGCCAAGAGGACATGTGTAGGACTGGACGGTTAAGCCTTCTGGGAATTTTCATGGTTCCTGCATGGGTATGGAGTAACCCAGAAGAAAGCCCAAAATGTAAAACAAACAGTTATTTATCTCGGATATGAAGTGAGTGCTGGCAAAGCCCTTTGGGGCAAGAATGGTAAAGAAGCAATATGCCAAACCCTGAAGCCCAGATGGTGAAGGAATTGGAGAACCTTTTCAGGTATGACAGGGTGGTGCAGGCTGTGGATTAAGAACTAATGGTTGCTTGTTAAGCCTCTGTATGCATTGGATTACTAGGGGTATCAAGGATCTTCAATGGACTAAAGAAGCTAATTCGAGCCTTTGAGATGACTTAAAAAGGCCCTCGAGTCAGCTTTCCGGCCCTGGGACTACCAGAATTTTGTGAGTAAAACCAATCCTTCACTTTCTTCACAAAAAACAAAGAGATGCCCTGGAGTACTGGCAACGGAGCCTAGGGCCCATGTCGGATAGGCAAAGCATCGCCTACCTCTCCAAGCAGCTGGCCACGGCAGCCAAAGGGTTGGCTGGGATGCCTCAGAGCCGTCGCAGCAGTGGCAGTCAATCTTCAAGAGGCACGCAAGTTCATACCTGGGCCAGAAAAGACTGTGCCAGTGTCCCACACAGTATCTGCAGTACTGGAGGCAAAAGGGACATTGGCTTTCCCTACAGGGGTTCCTGAAATTTCAAGCCATATTGGAAAGAACAGGATGATGTTGAGATTGTTGTAAATAACACTGTGAAACCCCAGCTCTCATATCCTCAGTGGGAGAGCATGGAGAACCGGTGATCCCAAGCACTGCCTGGAGACCGATCGAAGCCATCTCCTACTCCAGTCTCCCTGATCTGCGGGATACTCCCTTTGAAAATGCCTGAGACCTGGTTCCACTGATGGAAGCAGTTACATAATCGTGTAAAGAGGCACGCTGGCATGCAGTTACCACAACCCGAGAGGGAATAGAGTCTGGATCATTCCCATCTGTCTTGGTCCTAGAAGACAGTTTTTTTTTGTTTTTTATTTTTGTGTCTTCTAGGGAGAGTAGGAGCCTCCCTTTGGGGGATGAAAGAAATGTAGACCCCCTCCACCGAATTATTTTAAATTTGAAATCAAGGGGCTTTCAGGCAGAGATCTGGGGATAGGAATAACAGTTTCTTTACTAGTAATAACCAGGCAAACAAACAAACAATAACTACAGCAGACAGTCCCGGTGCTCCTGCAGGGCACCGAGGAACAGTCGGCAGGAAACAGCAGGGACGAGCCTGAGATCCTGGGCCGGGTGTGATGAGGTGTATCATCAGCTCCTCTGCGGTGGCATGCACACGTCCCTGGCAGGTCCCAGGGGGTGCGAGGCCACCAGCCAAGAGGGGAGAAGGGAGAATAAGCACCTGGCTCCGTCTGGGTGATGGCGAAAATTCCCTTCTCCTGCACCGCAGCAGCCTCTGCGCCCCAGCCCACGAAACGTCCCTTCCCCGAAGCCGAAGAAAAAGACCAGCTAAAAACTGTCCCCACCCTCTTTTTCTGCCCCCTTCCCCCCCGCCCCGGGCCCGCCTATTCTTGTCCGTTGTCAATCACCCCTAAGTACCGGTAGTTAGAGTTGCCCCAGCACATAAAGGGTAAAAATTCCCCTGGCCGGCAGAACGACAAAACAAACAAAAACAAGAAAAAAAATGGACCAACACAAACCCACAACACTATCCACCCCGAATTTTTTTCCCATACCAAAAATGTTACATTAAATAGATAATCCTTTAAATTATACACAAACACAACTACTTTAACTATATAAACATATGTACATGCAGGATACAGATACAAGCACAGTGTCATGGGTAGTTCACCCTAAAACCAGTTCCCCTATGGGTATGCACCGGGTCTCTCCATCTTTTTGCATCACCCACCAAGTGCAACCCGGTCCCTGAGCAAAGACAAACCCCACGGATTGGACGGGCTTTGCTGGAGGCAGAATTAACCCAAACAGTTTTTTCCCCCAGCATAACGCCCTCATATGTACCACTGTAAACCCCTTAATATCCATCTGTCGTTCCTAAAGGGGCTCAGATTGGGCAGGGCCCTGCTCGGTTATGGTGGAATACCCTCGGTGTTTATGTTCACCCACTTCCATGTGGCTTTTGCTTAAATTATTGTGCTCCCAGTTTCTCTTGAAAGTTCCCCCACCCCAGTGCCTTCAAGCTGGTTTTAAGCAAGCCATTGCACCGTTCAACTTTCCCTGCAGCAGGTTGCAATGTAAGGGGATTATGGTACAACCCACTCAATGCCATTTTCCCTAAGCCCAGCTGTTTTATAAGGTTATTCGTGAAATTGGAGTCCCATTGTGCTGACTCAATCCTCTCAGGGGTACCAATCCATCCAAAGCACTTGCTTTTCAAGTCCAGTATGGAGTTCCGGAGCAGTGGCAATGAGGCCACTGGGTAGGTTTCCAACCATCCAGTGGGTGGCTTCTACCATTTCGTGAGCACGTAGCGCTTGCCTTGGCTGGGTTTTGGGGCAGAGTGTGTGATGTAGACAATCTGCCAGGCTTCCTCCCATACCTATATATGGACCACCGCCCACCGTACCAGAGGGGCTTCAAACCACCGCTTGGCCTGCTGTTGATCCTGGCATCACGTCTCACAGTCCATGGATGACCTGAGAAGAATAGTGTCCATGGTTAAATCCCACCCCTCGTTCTCCGTGCCCACTTATAGGTGGCATCTCTACCTCTGATGGCCTGAGGCATCATGAGCCATCGAGCTAGGAACAACTCTCCTTGTGTTTGCCAGATCTAAGTCTGTCTTTGACACCGTCTATCTTTGCACGCCTGATCCACCTGCCTCCATTGTTTCAGTGCTCTTCATTGGCCCTACTCCTTTGGGGACATGGGCCATCTACATGGACGGAGCCCTCACAGACAGTTTCTCTAACCCTGGTGGCCCGATGACTTTCCACAATCATCAGCAGCCCAGATTTGGCTTTCCTCTGCGTTGCCAGTTGGCCCTTTTATCCCACCTTTTCCCAGCCATCCCCACAGAGCATTGGCCCACCATCCATGAATCAGTGTAGAGGTAGAGCTTTGGCCACTTCTCTCTTTCAGCAATGTCCCAGGCCAGTTGAAACAGCTTCTGAGTTCAGTAAAAAACAAGGGGTTGGCTTGATCCACCTTCTCCCTTCAGTGGCCTCCTGCGACCTGTCGTGTGGGAAGGGCTACCCCATACGGCTAGCTTTCCACTTCCCGGTTCAATCCCTACGATGCCGACAGGGAACCATCAGTGGAACATAGCGTAGCGTGTTTCTTCTGCTGGCCAGTTAGGTGTGTACGGTGGAGCTTCTTTCCAGCCCGTGTCACTTGTACCTGCTTCCTCTTCATCAGTGAGGTACCAAAGTTTTCACCTTCTGGCCAGTTTGTATTTATCCCAAAATCCCCGGGCGATTTGGGTTCCCAATACGGGCGCGCTGCGTGATGAGGTGCGATCCACTTGCTCCACTGTAGCATCAGTGGCGTGGTGGGTAGCGAGGAACCTTTCCTTTAAACATCCCACCCCAGCAACTGGTAGTCGGGGTGTGCCAGGAGGAGTTTGTGCTTCAGTGCCAATCACTTCTGAGGCGGCTTAAACTCCTTCATAGGCAGCTAAGATTTCCTTCTCTGTGGGAGTGTAATTGGCCTTCTGGACCCTTCTGTAGCTTTGTGCATCCAGCAAATCCCAGTGGTCGGCCTCGAGTGCTCTCCCAGGCACTTTCCTGCCACAAAGTGGCTCCAGGACAAGCCATTGTTCCCCAGCTGCAGAGTAGAGCACGTTCTTCACGTCTGGTCCTGGTATCTGACTGGGCCAAAGAGCTACTGCTATGATTAGGCGATCCTCCTGTTTTGATTCTGAGGCAAAGGCTTGTTGTATTGTTCCAGGGCCCCGACTGGAAAAGTGTTTCGTGATTTTCGGTAACCAGGTAGAGAGTGGCTCAACGATCTGGCTTGTACTCAGGAATGTGCATCCCTCCAAAAACCGTATTGGCAACCTAGGAATGCTTGCGTTTTCCTTCATTGCTGGGTGGGGTGGAGACATTGCAGTGATCTTATTGGAACGACCTCAAGCGGGAATCTGACGCCGTTCCATACTTGGCCACTTTTTTTTTTTCTTACTACTCCAGTGAACTGGAGTGCTCTCGAGCTAGGTCCCTTTTGACTTTGTTCTTCTTGATGGCAAAGGCCAGGCTCTTCTAGGCAGAATCTGGATGATCTTTTTCCCCTTTCTCAAATACTTCCACTGCTGTGTTCCCCCACACAATTGATGTCATCAATGTTCTGCAGATGTTCTGGAGCCTCAACCCTGTTTTCCAGGGCCAGCCTGGAATCAGTCCCATGGCAGATGGGTGGGGCTGTGCTTCCACCCCTGGGGCAGTTTGGTTTCCAGGTGTACTGCACTTCCCCTCCACGTGAAGGCAAACTGATGCCCTGCCATTCTGCTGCCAGAGGAAATGGAGAAAAAATGCATTAGCAATGTCAATAGTGGCATACCACTCTCGCTGCCTGTTGGACTCCAGCTCGTACTGAAGCTCCAGCTTGTCCGGCACGGCAGCGCTACGAGAGGTGGAGTCACTTCATTCAATGCACGATAGTCCACAGTCAATCTCCATTTCTCCTGTCAGACTTGCGCCACGAGGTCCAGATGGGGCTGTTAGAAGGGTGAGTGGTTTTGCTGACCACCCCTTTGCCTCTCCAGCTCTCGGATCATCTTGTGGCTGGGGGATTCACAGCAATCTCGATTTGTCCCTATACTGCCGAGCGGTGCACTGTCGAGGTGGCAATTGGTACTCCCGCTGTTCTTTTCACACTTTCCAGGAGTCCTACTTGCAGATGGGTTTCTCTGATAGATCCAGAGCAAGGTGTTTCAATTGCTTAATGTCCTCTGCCGCTCCACAGCAGCTATTCCAAAAGCCCACCTGAGTCCCTTTGGGTCTTTGTAAATAGCCATTTTCGAAGGAAGTCCATGCCCAGAATACACGGGGCCCTCTGGGCCAGTCACAATGGGATGTTTCTGCCACTCCTGCCCAGTCAGGCTCACCTCTGGCTTCCAACAGAGTCAACTTGCTGCGATCCCCCTGTCACCTCATCCAGGCCAAATGGAAACAGGTTACTGCCCCCACTATGTCCCTGATGGCATTAGGGTACACTATGCACCAGTATCAACTAAAGCTTCGTATTTTTGTGGGCTCTGATGTGCCAGGCCATCAGATCCACAACCGTCCAAAAAGACCCGGTTTTCCCATGCCTCTTCCCTGGCTATGAGGCAGGGCCCCTCTAGCACTGGTCTATTCCTCTCCTCCCCTGGGCATACATGGCTAGAGGTTCCTTCATCACGGGGATTCATCCTCTTTTTCTTGTAATATCCTGGTCAGTTTGGTCCACGGGAGTTGAGGCTTAACCTTCACTTTAGTGGAACCTTTCTGGTTTACTGGTGTCCCTGCCTGAGTTTGACGCACATCGTGCTGGCCCAGGGCAGAAGTGGTTTCCCATCCCACTTTTCCCTATTCTTATCTCCCCATGGTCACGATAGAAAGAAAACCACAGCTCAGTTTTCGTGAGGTGGTACCCTCTCTCTCTCTAGCTGGGGACCGCTGGGCTTGGAGTATTGGGCTTGTGACCCGCACTGGTGCCATATGGGAACTGCTCTTCCTCATCTCTTCCCTCATTTCCCTCATCTCCTCTTTGAGTTCCTTTAATCACAGCGAAATCTTAGCCTGCTGCGGCCATGGGACCATACTGTCGTAATTTCTTCTAAGCCTGGTGGCAAACAGAACCCACCGTCTCACTCGGCTGTTATCAGCGTTAATCAGTGCAATATAGGTGGTGTAGTCCACGTGGCCCTAGATTTGCCAGACTCCACAATCAT